>NC_051154.1:2659625-2848585 GCF_013339745.2 Dermacentor silvarum | reverse complement strand
ACGATGGACATCTTCGAGAAAGAGGCGTCACCGTGCCTCCATAAAAGGCGAAGGAACGGCTGGCCCAGCTACAGTTCGGCAGCAGCGCACCGTCGTACAGCGCTAATAGCCATCGTCTGCTTCGCAGGAACGTGCTGCATCTGCATCTGCATCAGCATCTCAGCAGAAGTGAAGGAGCGGCAGGACAAGGGAAAACCGGACTGGCCCACGTGACAGCAAAGTACGACGGCCATCTTCCAGAAAGAGGCGTCAATGCCTCTATAAAAGGCGAAGGAACGGTGGCCCAGGCTACAGTTCGGCAGCAGCGCACCGTCCGTACAGCGCTAATAGCCATCGTCTGCTTTCGCAGGAAAAGTGCTGAAGTGCTGCTTCTGCATCTGCATCAGCATATCAGCAAGAAGTGAAGAGCGGCACAGGGGAAAACTGGAGGCACACGGTGACAAGCAAAGCTACGACGGCCATTTCCAGAAAGGGCGTCACCATGCCTCTATTAAAAGCTCTCCAGAAAGCGGCGTCACCGTGCCTCTATAAAAGGCGAAGGAACGGCTGGCCCAGGCTACAGTTCGGCAGCAGCGCACCGTCCGTACAGCGCTAATAGCCATCGCCTGCTTTCGCAGGAAACGTGCTGCATCTGCATCTGCATCAGCATATCAGCAAGAAGGGAAGGAGCGGCACAAGGGAAAACCGGAGGCACCACGTGACAAGCAAAGCTACGACGGCCATCTTCCAGAAAGAGGCGTCACCGTGCCTCTATAAAAGGCGAAGGAACGGCTGGCCCAGGCTACAGTTCGGCAGCAGCGCACCGTCCGTACAGCGCTAATAGCCATCGCCTGCTTTCGCAGGAAACGTGCTGCATCTGCATCTGCATCAGCATATCAGCAAGAAGGGAAGGAGCGGCACAAGGGAAAACCGGAGGCACCACGTGACAAGCAAAGCTACGACGGCCATCTTCCAGAAAGCGGCGTCACCGTGCCTCTATAAAAGGCGAAGGAACGGCTGGCCCAGGCTACAGTTCGGCAGCAGCGCACCGTCCGTACAGCGCTAATAGCCATCGCCTGCTTTCGCAGGAAACGTGCTGCATCTGCATCTGCATCAGCATATCAGCAAGAAGGGAAGGAGCGGCACAAGGGAAAACCGGAGGCACCACGTGACAAGCAAAGCTACGACGGCCATCTTCCAGAAAGAGGCGTCACCGTGCCTCTATAAAAGGCGAAGGAACGGCTGGCCCAGGCTACAGTTCGGCAGCAGCGCACCGTCCGTACAGCGCTAATAGCCATCGCCTGCTTTCGCAGGAAACGTGCTGCATCTGCATCTGCATCAGCATATCAGCAAGAAGGGAAGGAGCGGCACAAGGGAAAACCGGAGGCACCACGTGACAAGCAAAGCTACGACGGCCATCTTCCAGAAAGCGGCGTCACCGTGCCTCTATAAAAGGCGAAGGAACGGCTGGCCCAGGCTACAGTTCGGCAGCAGCGCACCGTCCGTACAGCGCTAATAGCCATCGCCTGCTTTCGCAGGAAACGTGCTGCATCTGCATCTGCATCAGCATATCAGCAAGAAGGGAAGGAGCGGCACAAGGGAAAACCGGAGGCACCACGTGACAAGCAAAGCTACGACGGCCATCTTCCAGAAAGAGGCGTCACCGTGCCTCTATAAAAGGCGAAGGAACGGCTGGCCCAGGCTACAGTTCGGCAGCAGCGCACCGTCCGTACAGCGCTAATAGCCATCGCCTGCTTTCGCAGGAAACGTGCTGCATCTGCATCTGCATCAGCATATCAGCAAGAAGGGAAGGAGCGGCACAAGGGAAAACCGGAGGCACCACGTGACAAGCAAAGCTACGACGGCCATCTCCAGAAAGCGGCGTCACCGTGCCTCTATAAAAGGCGAAGGAACGGCTGGCCCAGGCTACAGTTCGGCAGCAGCGCACCGTCCGTACAGCGCTAATAGCCATCGCCTGCTTTCGCAGGAAACGTGCTGCATCTGCATCTGCATCAGCATATCAGCAAGAAGGGAAGGAGCGGCACAAGGGAAAACCGGAGGCACCACGTGACAAGCAAAGCTACGACGGCCATCTTCCAGAAAGCGGCGTCACCGTGCCTCTATAAAAGGCGAAGGAACGGCTGGCCCAGGATACAGTTCGGCAGCAGCGCACCGTCCGTACAGCGCTAATAGCCATCGCCTGCTTTCGCAGGAAACGTGCTGCATCTGCATCTGCATCAGCATATCAGCAAGAAGGGAAGGAGCGGCACAAGGGAAAACCGGAGGCACCACGTGACAAGCAAAGCTACGACGGCCATCTTCCAGAAAGAGGCGTCACCGTGCCTCTATAAAAGGCGAAGGAACGGCTGGCCCAGGATACAGTTCGGCAGCAGCGCACCGTCCGTACAGCGCTAATAGCCATCGCCTGCTTTCGCAGGAAACGTGCTGCATCTGCATCTGCATCAGCATATCAGCAAGAAGGGAAGGAGCGGCACAAGGGAAAACCGGAGGCACCACGTGACAAGCAAAGCTACGACGGCCATCTTCCAGAAAGAGGCGTCACCGTGCCTCTATAAAAGGCGAAGGAACGGCTGGCCCAGGCTACAGTTCGGCAGCAGCGCACCGTCCGTACAGCGCTAATAGCCATCGCCTGCTTTCGCAGGAAACGTGCTGCATCTGCATCTGCATCAGCATATCAGCAAGAAGGGAAGGAGCGGCACAAGGGAAAACCGGAGGCACCACGTGACAAGCAAAGCTACGACGGCCATCTTCCAGAAAGAGGCGTCACCGTGCCTCTATAAAAGGCGAAGGAACGGCTGGCCCAGGATACAGTTCGGCAGCAGCGCACCGTCCGTACAGCGCTAATAGCCATCGCCTGCTTTCGCAGGAAACGTGCTGCATCTGCATCTGCATCAGCATATCAGCAAGAAGGGAAGGAGCGGCACAAGGGAAAACCGGAGGCACCACGTGACAAGCAAAGCTACGACGGCCATCTTCCAGAAAGAGGCGTCACCGTGCCTCTATAAAAGGCGAAGGAACGGCTGGCCCAGGATACAGTTCGGCAGCAGCGCACCGTCCGTACAGCGCTAATAGCCATCGCCTGCTTTCGCAGGAAACGTGCTGCATCTGCATCTGCATCAGCATATCAGCAAGAAGGGAAGGAGCGGCACAAGGGAAAACCGGAGGCACCACGTGACAAGCAAAGCTACGACGGCCATCTTCCAGAAAGAGGCGTCACCGTGCCTCTATAAAAGGCGAAGGAACGGCTGGCCCAGGCTACAGTTCGGCAGCAGCGCACCGTCCGTACAGCGCTAATAGCCATCGCCTGCTTTCGCAGGAAACGTGCTGCATCTGCATCTGCATCAGCATATCAGCAAGAAGGGAAGGAGCGGCACAAGGGAAAACCGGAGGCACCACGTGACAAGCAAAGCTACGACGGCCATCTTCCAGAAAGCGGCGTCACCGTGCCTCTATAAAAGGCGAAGGAACGGCTGGCCCAGGATACAGTTCGGCAGCAGCGCACCGTCCGTACAGCGCTAATAGCCATCGCCTGCTTTCGCAGGAAACGTGCTGCATGTGCATCTGCATCAGCATATCAGCAAGAAGGGAAGGAGCGGCACAAGGGAAAACCGGAGGCACCACGTGACAAGCAAAGCTACGACGGCCATCTCCCAGAAAGCGGCGTCACCGTGCCTCTATAAAAGGCGAAGGAACGGCTGGCCCAGGCTACAGTTCGGCAGCAGCGCACCGTGCATACAGCGCTAATAGCCATCGCCTGCTTTCGCAGGAAACGTGCTGCATCTGCATCTGCATCAGCATATCAGCAAGAAGGGAAGGAGCGGCACAAGGGAAAACCGGAGGCACCACGTGACAAGCAAAGCTACGACGGCCATCTTCCAGAAAGAGGCGTCACCGTGCCTCTATAAAAGGCGAAGGAACGGCTGGCCCAGGATACAGTTCGGCAGCAGCGCACCGTCCGTACAGCGCTAATAGCCATCGCCTGCTTTCGCAGGAAACGTGCTGCATCTGCATCTGCATCAGCATATCAGCAAGAAGGGAAGGAGCGGCACAAGGGAAAACCGGAGGCACCACGTGACAAGCAAAGCTACGACGGCCATCTTCCAGAAAGAGGCGTCACCGTGCCTCTATAAAAGGCGAAGGAACGGCTGGCCCAGGCTACAGTTCGGCAGCAGCGCACCGTCCGTACAGCGCTAATAGCCATCGCCTGCTTTCGCAGGAAACGTGCTGCATCTGCATCTGCATCAGCATATCAGCAAGAAGGGAAGGAGCGGCACAAGGGAAAACCGGAGGCACCACGTGACAAGCAAAGCTACGACGGCCATCTTCCAGAAAGCGGCGTCACCGTGCCTCTATAAAAGGCGAAGGAACGGCTGGCCCAGGCTACAGTTCGGCAGCAGCGCACCGTCCGTACAGCGCTAATAGCCATCGCCTGCTTTCGCAGGAAACGTGCTGCATCTGCATCTGCATCAGCATATCAGCAAGAAGGGAAGGAGCGGCACAAGGGAAAACCGGAGGCACCACGTGACAAGCAAAGCTACGACGGCCATCTTCCAGAAAGAGGCGTCACCGTGCCTCTATAAAAGGCGAAGGAACGGCTGGCCCAGGCTACAGTTCGGCAGCAGCGCACCGTCCGTACAGCGCTAATAGCCATCGCCTGCTTTCGCAGGAAACGTGCTGCATCTGCATCTGCATCAGCATATCAGCAAGAAGGGAAGGAGCGGCACAAGGGAAAACCGGAGGCACCACGTGACAAGCAAAGCTACGACGGCCATCTTCCAGAAAGAGGCGTCACCGTGCCTCTATAAAAGGCGAAGGAACGGCTGGCCCAGGATACAGTTCGGCAGCAGCGCACCGTCCGTACAGCGCTAATAGCCATCGCCTGCTTTCGCAGGAAACGTGCTGCATCTGCATCTGCATCAGCATATCAGCAAGAAGGAAGGAGCGGCACAAGGGAAAACCGGAGGCACCACGTGACAAGCAAAGCTACGACGGCCATCTCCAGAAAGCGGCGTCACCGTGCCTCTATAAAAGGCGAAGGAACGGCTGGCCCAGGCTACAGTTCGGCAGCAGCGCACCGTCCGTACAGCGCTAATAGCCATCGCCTGCTTTCGCAGGAAACGTGCTGCATCTGCATCTGCATCAGCATATCAGCAAGAAGGGAAGGAGCGGCACAAGGGAAAACCGGAGGCACCACGTGACAAGCAAAGCTACGACGGCCATCTTCCAGAAAGAGGCGTCACCGTGCCTCTATAAAAGGCGAAGGAACGGCTGGCCCAGGCTACAGTTCGGCAGCAGCGCACCGTCCGTACAGCGCTAATAGCCATCGCCTGCTTTCGCAGGAAACGTGCTGCATCTGCATCTGCATCAGCATATCAGCAAGAAGGGAAGGAGCGGCACAAGGGAAAACCGGAGGCACCACGTGACAAGCAAAGCTACGACGGCCATCTTCCAGAAAGAGGCGTCACCGTGCCTCTATAAAAGGCGAAGGAACGGCTGGCCCAGGATACAGTTCGGCAGCAGCGCACCGTCCGTACAGCGCTAATAGCCATCGCCTGCTTTCGCAGGAAACGTGCTGCATCTGCATCTGCATCAGCATATCAGCAAGAAGGGAAGGAGCGGCACAAGGGAAAACCGGAGGCACCACGTGACAAGCAAAGCTACGACGGCCATCTTCCAGAAAGAGGCGTCACCGTGCCTCTATAAAAGGCGAAGGAACGGCTGGCCCAGGCTACAGTTCGGCAGCAGCGCACCGTCCGTACAGCGCTAATAGCCATCGCCTGCTTTCGCAGGAAACGTGCTGCATCTGCATCTGCATCAGCATATCAGCAAGAAGGGAAGGAGCGGCACAAGGGAAAACCGGAGGCACCACGTGACAAGCAAAGCTACGACGGCCATCTTCCAGAAAGAGGCGTCACCGTGCCTCTATAAAAGGCGAAGGAACGGCTGGCCCAGGCTACAGTTCGGCAGCAGCGCACCGTCCGTACAGCGCTAATAGCCATCGTCCTGCTTTCGCAGGAAACGTGCTGCATCTGCATCTGCATCAGCATATCAGCAAGAAGGGAAGGAGCGGCACAAGGGAAAACCGGAGGCACCACGTGACAAGCAAAGCTACGACGGCCATCTTCCAGAAAGCGGCGTCACCGTGCCTCTATAAAAGGCGAAGGAACGGCTGGCCCAGGCTACAGTTCGGCAGCAGCGCACCGTCCGTACAGCGCTAATAGCCATCGCCTGCTTTCGCAGGAAACGTGCTGCATCTGCATCTGCATCAGCATATCAGCAAGAAGTGAAGGAGCGGCACAAGGGAAAACCGGAGGCACCACGTGACAAGCAAAGCTACGACGGCCATCTTCCAGAAAGAGGCGTCACCGTGCCTCTATAAAAGGCGAAGGAACGGCTGGCCCAGGCTACAGTTCGGCAGCAGCGCACCGTCCGTACAGCGCTAATAGCCATCGCCTGCTTTCGCAGGAAACGTGCTGCATCTGCATCTGCATCAGCATATCAGCAAGAAGGGAAGGAGCGGCACAAGGGAAAACCGGAGGCACCACGTGACAAGCAAAGCTACGACGGCCATCTTCCAGAAAGAGGCGTCACCGTGCCTCTATAAAAGGCGAAGGAACGGCTGGCCCAGGCTACAGTTCGGCAGCAGCGCACCGTCCGTACAGCGCTAATAGCCATCGTCTGCTTTCGCAGGAAACGTGCTGCATCTGCATCTGCATCAGCATATCAGCAAGAAGGGAAGGAGCGGCACAAGGGAAAACCGGAGGCACCACGTGACAAGCAAAGCTACGACGGCCATCTTCCAGAAAGAGGCGTCACCGTGCCTCTATAAAAGGCGAAGGAACGGCTGGCCCAGGCTACAGTTCGGCAGCAGCGCACCGTCCGTACAGCGCTAATAGCCATCGCCTGCTTTCGCAGGAAACGTGCTGCATCTGCATCTGCATCAGCATATCAGCAAGAAGGAAGGAGCGGCACAAGGGAAAACCGGAGGCACCACGTGACAAGCAAAGCTACGACGGCCATCTTCCAGAAAGAGGCGTCACCGTGCCTCTATAAAAGGCGAAGGAACGGCTGGCCCAGGCTACAGTTCGGCAGCAGCGCACCGTCCGTACAGCGCTAATAGCCATCGTCTGCTTTCGCAGGAAACGTGCTGCATCTGCATCTGCATCAGCATATCAGCAAGAAGGAAGGAGCGGCACAAGGGAAAACCGGAGGCACCACGTGACAAGCAAAGCTACGACGGCCATCTTCCAGAAAGAGGCGTCACCGTGCCTCTATAAAAGGCGAAGGAACGGCTGGCCCAGGCTACAGTTCGGCAGCAGCGCACCGTCCGTACAGCGCTAATAGCCATCGTCTGCTTTCGCAGGAAACGTGCTGCATCTGCATCTGCATCAGCATATCAGCAAGAAGCGAAGGAGCGGCACAAGGGAAAACCGGAGGCGCCACGTGACAAGCAAAGCTACGACGGCCATCTTCCAGAAAGAGGCGTCACCGTGCCTCTATAAAAGGCGAAGGAACGGCTGGCCCAGGCTACAGTTCGGCAGCAGCGCACCGTCCGTACAGCGCTAATAGCCATCGTCTGCTTTCGCAGGAAACGTGCTGCATCTGCATCTGCATCAGCATATCAGCAAGAAGGAAGGAGCGGCACAAGGGAAAACCGGAGGCACCACGTGACAAGCAAAGCTACGACGGCCATCTTCCAGAAAGAGGCGTCACCGTGGCTCTATAAAATGCGACGGAACGGCTGGCCCAGGCTACAGTTCGGCAGCAGCGCACCGTCCGTACAGCGCTAATAGCCATCGTCCTGCTTTCGCAGGAAACGTGCTGCATCTGCATCTGCATCAGCATATCAGCAAGAACGGAAGAGCGGCACAAGGGAAAACCGGAGGCGCCACGTGACAAGCAAAGCTACGACGGCCATCTTCCAGAAAGAGGCGTCACCGTGCCTCTATAAAAGGCGAAGGAACGGCTGGCCCAGGCTACAGTTCGGCAGCAGCGCACCGTCCGTACAGCGCTAATAGCCATCGTCTGCTTTCGCAGGAAACGTGCTGCATCTGCATCTGCATCAGCATATCAGCAAGAACGGAAGGAGCGGCACAAGGGAAAACCGGAGGCGCCACGTGACAAGCAAAGCTACGACGGCCATCTTCCAGAAAGAGGCGTCACCGTGCCTCTATAAAAGGCGAAGGAACGGCTGGCCCAGGCTACAGTTCGGCAGCAGCGCACCGTCCGCACAGCGCTAATAGCCATCGTCTTCTTTCGCAGGAAACGTGCTGCATCTGCATCTTCATCAGCATATCAGCAAGAAGTGAAGGAGCGGCACAAGGGAAAACCGGAGGCACCACGTGACAAGCAAAGCTACGACGGCCATCTTCCAGAAAGAGGCGTCACCGTGGCTCTATAAAATGCGACGGAACGGCTGGCCCAGGCTACAGTTCGGCAGCAGCGCACCGTCCGTACAGCGCTAATAGCCATCGTCTTCTTTCGCAGGAAACGTGCTGCATCTGCATCTGCATCAGCATATCAGCAAGAACGGAAGGAGCGGCACAAGGGAAAACCGGAGGCGCCACGTGACAAGCAAAGCTACGACGGCCATCTTCCAGAAAGAGGCGTCACCGTGCCTCTATAAAAGGCGAAGGAACGGCTGGCCCAGGCTACAGTTCGGCAGCAGCGCACCGTCCGTACAGCGCTAATAGCCATCGTCTGCTTTCGCAGGAAACGTGCTGCATCTGCATCTGCATCAGCATATCAGCAAGAAGTGAAGGAGCGGCACAAGGGAAAACCGGAGGCACCACGTGACAAGCAAAGCTACGACGGCCATCTTCCAGAAAGAGGCGTCACCGTGCCTCTAAAAAGACGAAGGAACGGCTGGCCCAGGCTACAGTTCGGCAGCAGCGCACCGTCCGTACAGCGCTAATAGCCATCGTCTGCTTTCGCAGGAAACGTGCTGCATCTGCATCTGCATCAGCATATCAGCAAGAAGTGAAGGAGCGGCACAAGGGAAAACCGGAGGCACCACGTGAAAAGCAAAGCTACGCCGGCCTACTTCCAGAAAGGGGCGTCACCATGCCGCTCTAAAAGGCGAAGGAACGGCTGGCCCAGGCTACAGTTCGGCAGCAGTGCACCGTCCGTACAGCGCTAATAGCCATCACCTGCTTTCGCAGGAAACGTGCTGCATCTGCATCTGCATCAGCATATCAGCAAGAAGTGAAGGAGCGGCACAAGGGAAAACTGGAGGCACCACGTGACAAGCAAAGCTACGACGGCCATCTTCCAGAAAGGGGCGTCACCATGCCTCTATAAAAGGCGAAGGAACGGCTGGCCCAGGCTACAGTTCGGCAGCAGCGCACCGTCCGTACAGCGCTAATAGCCATCGTCTGCTTTCGCAGGAAACGTGCTGCATCTGCATCTGCATCAGCATATCAGCAAGAAGTGAAGGAGCGGCACAAGGGAAAACCGGAGGCACCACGTGACAAGCAAAGCTACGACGGCCATCTTCCAGAAAGGGGCGTCACCATGCCTCTCTAAAAGGCGAAGGAATGGCTGGCCCAGGCTACAGTTCGGCAGCAGCGCACCGTCCGTACAGCGCTAATAGCCATCGTCTGCTTTCGCAGGAAACGTGCTGCATCTGCATCTGCATCAGCATATCAGCAAGAAGTGAAGGAGCGGCACAAGGGAAACCGGAGGCACCACGTGACAAGCAAAGCTACGACGGCCATCTTCCAGAAAGGGGCGTCACCGTGCCTCTATAAAAGGCGAAGGAACGGCTGGCCCAGGCTACAGTTCGGCAGCAGCGCACCGTCCGTACAGCGCTAATAGCCATCGTCTGCTTTCGCAGGAAACGTGCTGCTTCTGCATCTGCATCAGCATATCAGCAAGAAGTGAAGGAGCGGCACAAGGGAAAACCGGAGGCACCACGTGACAAGCAAAGCTACGACGGCCATCTTCCAGAAAGGGGCGTCACCATGCCTCTATAAAAGGCGAAGGAACGGCTGGCCCAGGCTACAGTTCGGCAGCAGCGCACCGTCCGTACAGCGCTAATAGCCATCGTCTGCTTTCGCAGGAAACGTGCTGCTTCTGCATCTGCATCAGCATATCAGCAAGAAGTGAAGGAGCGGTACAAGGGAAAACCGGAGGCACCACGTGACAAGCAAAGCTACGACGGCCATCTTCCAGAAAGGGGCGTCACCATGCCTCTAAAGAGGCGAAGGAACGGCTGGCCCAGGCTACAGTTCGGCAGCAGCGCACCGTCCGTACAGCGCTAATAGCCATCGTCTGCTTTCGCAGGAAACGTGCTGCTTCTGCATCTGCATCAGCATATCAGCAAGAAGTGAAGGAGCGGCACAAGGGAAAACCGGAGGCACCACGTGACAAGCAAAGCTACGACGGCCATCTTCCAGTAAGGGGCGTCACCATGCCTCTATAAAAGGCGAAGGAACGGCTGGCCCAGGCTACAGTTCGGCAGCAGCGCACCGTCCGTACAGCGCTAATAGCCATCGTCTGCTTTCGCAGGAAACGTGCTGCATCTGCATCAGCATATCAGCAAGAAGTGAAGGAGCGGCACAAGGGAAAACCGGAGGCACCACGTGACAAGCAAAGCTACAACGGCCATCTTCCAGAAAGAGGCGTCACCATGCCTCTAAAAAGGCGAGCTAACTGTTTAGCAGTTGAGCGTTTCATCAGATTGTCCTGTGCACTGCTGCCGAACAAAGTGTGTGTTAATACTGATGTATACTTGCTTTGTTATCTGAGCTAGTCAAACAAAAAGGATGTGAAAGAGTTGTGCCGACAACTAGAGAATTTCAAGCGGGACATGAGAACGGAACTCAGAGAATTAAAAGACAGTGTGAATTTTTGTTCCACTGCATGCGATGGAGTACAGGGCCTCACGAAAGATATAGCTGATTTGAGGGCTGAGATCAAGGAGTTAGTGAAGCTTAATGTCCATTTGAAGGCAGAGAACGAAAGGTTGTCACAGAGAGTAAACGAATTAGAACAGTATCAAAGAGCCAATAATTTAGAAATTAAAGGCGTACCCGGTGGAAATGACTTCATGACAGTGATAAAAAGCATTGGAGTAGCGGTTGGCGAGAGCATTCCAGAAAGTGACATTGACACGTGTCACTGGGTGTCAACTGCACAGACTGGCGTCAAAAACATCGTTGTGCGCTTCGTGCAAAGAATGAAAAGAAGCCGTGGGCACATGAAAGCAAGAAAAAAGCACCTAACTTGTAAAGATCTTGGTCTCACCTCAGACAACTCAGTGTACGTCAACGAGCATCTGACGCAACAAAACAAAAAACGTCTCGCGTCTGCGCGACAAAAAAGGGAAGGAAACAAAGTGGCAATATGTCTGGACTGCCAATGGCGTGGTACTTGCTCGGAAAGATGAAGGCTCTCCCATTCTGCGCATCACCACTACTGAGACTTATCTAAAATGACCTAATGATAAACTATGGCACTGAGATGGCGTCTACTCATTCACCTGGTCTCCAAGTGACAGACGCTTACTATGACATGGAAAAGTTGAACAAAGAATATTCGGTATGCAAGATGTTATCCTGCATACATATTAATACAAGAAGCATGAGAAATAAGTTGGATGAAATCAATGAGTTAATACAATCAAAAACCGAAAAATTTGATGTTGTGCTTTTCACGTAAACATGGTTAACTGCAAATGATCCTGTTCCACAGTTCTCAGGGTATAGGTCGCATCATATAAGAAGAGAAAATAAAGCCGGTGGAGGGGTAGCAGTTTATGTTAAAGAACCGTTGAAGTTAGATGTTATTGAACAGATTTCAATTATTACTAATGATGTAGAATGTTTGACCATGCACCTCAATAAAACTGTTGTAAGTGTCGTATACAGGCCCCCAACTGGAGACAAGGCCACATTTTGTAGTTTTATGGAAAAGCTATTGCCTTTGACCCGATCGACTAGTGAGACTTGTGTAATTATGGGGGATGTGAATGTCAACATGATCACTGATGAAGCATGGTCGCTTGAACTCAAGACATTGTTTTCTTGTTATGGCTGCAATAATTGCATTACTGCACCAACAAGGGTAACAATCAATAGTGCTACACTGCTAGACATATGCATTTCGAACTTAAATGAATTTGATATCAAGTCGGGAGTACTAATAGCAGATTTAAGTGACCATTTACCTGTGTTTTGTCTTATACCTACAGACCCTGACAAACAAAACAATGACTGCAAACAGAGATTTCGCCGAATAATCAGGCAAAATACTCTAGAGCAATTCCGATGTCTCCTCCAGTGCGTAGACTGGCAACAAATATGCAGTGAAACAGATGTAAACAGAACGTTTGCTCTGTTTCAACGAATTGTGCTATGATATGGCTACATGCTATGATATGGCTTTTCCACTTCAGCCAGCAGCTTCTGGAAAGAAACATAAAAAGGCGCGCAAACCTTGGGTCGACAAAGACTTGTACGAACGGATCAAAAATAAAGACGCTATGTATCACACCTTCATCCGCAAGCGGCAGCCTGAGCTATTCGTGACGTACAAAAAATTTAGGAATGAAGTACAAAGTGATTTAAAGAAAGCGAAGTGTGATTACTATGAGCGCCTTTTCTCAAATATACGAAACAATCCGAGAAAAATATGGGATGCCGTTAATGAAATAACAGGAAAAAATACAAACACGCATCCGCAAATATCACGCTTAAACGGGCGGGAAATAGAACGTGCGGAATTGGTTAGCTGCATGAATACGCATTTTATTAGCGCTGGTATGAACTCTGCACACGTTGCAATCGGAAACGATCACACTTTTTTCACACCACGTGTATCAAATTCACTTTTCGTGAAACCGACTTGTCTCGGTGAAGTAAGTGATCTTATCAAGGCATTAAAGCATGTTTCAGCTGGCGTAGACGGTATCAGTCCTATTCCGGTTAAATATGTGTTACACAAAATAGGGCCAGTGCTCGTGCATCTTATAAACTTGTCTCTTAGCACAGGCGTTTTTCCAGACGATGATAGCGCGTGTCACACCAATCTATAATAGGGGAACTGCAGACCAATTATCAAATTACAGGCCGATTTCAGTTCTCACTGTATTTTCAAAACTTTTGAATGTGTTATCTATGCAAGATTTTCACATTTTTTAACGAAACACAACCCTAGGCCCACACCGCAACCGTCAAAACAACGCAACCAGAAGATGCCACCTTTCCCAACCGACGACTTCAAGATTGTCTACAGGCCACAAGTGGGACTCGACTTTTCGAAATCGAACCTAACCGCAGTTACCCACGCCATCGGAAGATCCAGCGGCCTCACGCAACAGGATTTCCACGATAACGTTCGAGTTGAGACGCAGAGGGTAGAAAACGTCATCATTGCGAGTACCGCCGACACTGAACGTGCAACCAAGCTCAAAAGCATAACGACCATCCAGTTAGGCGGCACCTTCTTCAAAGTGAACCCCCACGTGAGACATCCCGACGACGTAAGCAGAGGCGTTATCTACGGTCTCCTGCCAGGTACCAGTAGTGCCGAAATCGTAGCTGGCCTCAGAGTCGATTAGAGATACACAGTTCTCGGTGCACGCATGCATGCGGTAGCGTGCCCCGACTGGTAGCGGAACGGTGGCTGGTTTAATAGTCCTGCGGCGTTGTCCACGCACAAGGTGGCTCCAGGTTGCCAGATGAGAGCATCAGTGGCTGTGGAAATCAGCGGCCACGTAGCAGCTCATGTCCTTGTTCCGTTGAAAAGTTGGCTTGAAACGGCGAAGCGGCGATATGCTGTTCCCTCGATGCTTGCAAGGTAGGCGGGAAGACTTTGAAAGAGCAACACAAAGTAGGCCTGCGTCAAGAAAGGAACCGTCATGACAGATGCCTGCGCTGTAGCGTGCCCCGACTGGTAGCGGAACGGTGGCGGGTTTACTTGGACTGCGGCGTTGTCCGCGCACAAGGTGGCTCCAGGTTGCCAGATGAGAGCATCAGTAACGGCCGAAATCAGCGGCCACGTAGCAGTTTTTGTCCTTGTGCCGTTGAAAAGTTGGCCAGAAACTGGGAAGCGGCGATATGCTGTTCCCTCGATGCTTGCAAGGTTGGCGGGAAAGCTTCGAAAGAGCAACACAAAGTAGGCCTGCGTCAAGAAAGGAACCGTCATGACAGATGCCTGCGCTGTAGCGTGCCCCGACTGGTAGCGGAACGGTGGCGGGTTTAATTGAACTGCGGCGTTATCCACGCACAATGTCGCTCCAGGTTGCCAGATGAGAGCATCAGTAACGGCGGAAATCAGCGGCCACGTAGCACCTCCTGTCCGTGTTCTGTTGAAAAGTTGGCCAGAAACTGGGAAGCGGCGATATGCTGTTCCCTCGATGCTTGCAAGGTTGGCGGAAATGCTTCGAAAGAGCAACACAAAGTAGGCCTGCGTCAAGAAAGGAACCGTCATGACAGATGCCTGCGCTGTAGCGTGCCCCGACTGGTAGCGGAACGGTGGCGGGTTTAACTGAACTGCGGCGTTATCCACGCACAATGTCGCTCCAGGTTGCCAGATGAGAGCATCAGTAACGGCGGAAATCAGCGGCCACGTAGCACCTCCTGTCCGTGTTCTGTTGAAAAGTTGGCCAGAAACTGGGAAGCGGCGATATGCTGTTCCCTCGATGCTTGCAAGGTTGGCGGGAATGCTCCGAAAGAGCAACACAAAGTAGGCCTGCGTCAAGAAAGGAACCGTCATGACAGATGCCTGCGCTGTAGCGTGCCCCGACTGGTAGCGGAACTGTGGCGGGTTTAATTGAACTGCGGCGTTATCCACGCACAATGTCGCTCCAGGTTGCCAGATGAGAGCATCAGTAACGGCGGAAATCAGCGGCCACGTAGCACCTCCTGTCCGTGTTCTGTTGAAAAGTTGGCCAGAAACTGGGAAGCGGCGATATGCTGTTCCCTCGATGCTTGCAAGGTTGGCGGGAATGCTTCGAAAGAGCAACACAAACTAGGCCTGCGTCAAGAAAGGAACCGTCATGACAGATGCCTGCGCTGTAGCGTGCCCCGACTGGTAGCGGAACGGTGGCGGGTTTAATTGAACTGCGGCGTTATCCACGCACAATGTCGCTCCAGGTTGCCAGATGAGAGCATCAGTAACGGCGGAAATCAGCGGCCACGTAGCACCTCCTGTCCGTGTTCTGTTGAAAAGTTGGCCTGAAACGGTGAAGTGGCGATATGCTGTTCCCTCGATGCTTGCAAGGTGGGCGGGAAGACTTCGAAAGAGCAACGCAAGGTAGGCCTGCGTCAAGAAAGGAACCGTCATGACAGATGTCAGCGCTGTAGCGTGCCCCGACTTGTAGCGGAACGGTGGCGGGTTTAATTGAACTGCGGCGTTATCCACGCACAATGTGGCTCCAGGTTGCCAGATGAGAGCATCAGTAACTGCGGAAGTCAGCTGCCACGTAGCAGCTCCTGTCCGTGTTCTGTTGAAAAGTTGGCCAGAAACTGGGAAGCGGCGATATGCTGTTCCCTCGATGCTTGCAAGGTTGGCGGGAAGACTTCGAAAGAGCAACGCAAGGTAGGCCTGCGTCAAGAAAGGCACCGTCCTGACAGATGCCTGCGCTGTAGCGTGCCCCTACTGTTAGCGGAACGGAAGCGGGTTTAACTGTCCTGCGGCGTTGTCCGCGCACAAGGTGGCTCCAGGTTGCCAGAAGAGAGCATCAGTAACTGCGGAAGTCAGCGGCCACGTAGCAGCTCCTGTCCTTGTTCCGTTGAAAAGTTGGCCTGAAACGGTGAAGTGGCGATATGCTGTTCCCTCGATGCTTGCAAGGTGGGCGGGAAGACTTCGAAAGAGCAACGCAAGGTAGGCCTGCGTCAAGAAAGGAACCGTCATGACAGATGTCAGCGCTGTAGCGTGCCCCGACTTGTAGCGGAACGGTGGCGGGTTTAATTGAACTGCGGCGTTATCCACGCACAATGTGGCTCCAGGTTGCCAGATGAGAGCATCAGTAACTGCGGAAGTCAGCTGCCACGTAGCAGCTCCTGTCCGTGTTCCGTTGAAAAGTTGGCCTGAAACGGTGAAGTGGCGATATGCTGTTCCCTCGATGCTTGCAAGGTAGGCGGGAATACTTTGAAAGAGCAACACAAGGTAGGCCTGCGTCAAGAAAGGAACCGTCATGACAGAAGCCTGCGCGGTAGCGTGCCCCGACTGGTAGCGGAACGGTGGCGGGTTTAACAGTCCTGCGGCATTGTCCGCGCACAAGGTGGCTCCAGGTTGCCAGATGAGAGCATCAATAACTGCGGAAATCAGCGGCCATGTAGCAGCTCCTGTCCTTGTTCCGTTGACAAGTTGGCCTGAAACGGTGAAGTGGCGATATGCTGTTCCCTCGATGCTTGCAAGGTAGGCGGGAAGACTTCGAAAGAGCAACGCAAGGTAGGCCTGCGTCAAGAAAGGAAGCGTCATGACAGATGCCTGCGCTGTAGCGTGCCCCGACTGGTAGCGGAACGTTGGCGGGTTTAATTGAACTGCGGCGTTATCCACGCACAATGTCGCTCCAGGTTGCCAGATGAGAGCATCAGTAACGGCGGAAATCAGCGGCCACGTAGCACTTCTTGTCCTTGTGCCCTTCAAAAGTTGGCCAGAAACTGTGAAGCGGCGATATGCTGTTCCCTCGATGCTTGCAAGGTAGGCGGGAAGACTTCGAAAGAGCAACACAACGTAGGCCTGCGTCAAGAAAGGGACCGTTATGACAGAAGCCAGCACGGTAGCATGCCCCGACTGGTAGCGGAACGGTGGCGGGTTTACTTGTCCTGCAGCGTTGTCCACGCACAAGGTGGCTCCAGGTTGCCAGATGAGAGGATCAGTAACGGCGGAAATCAGCGGCCAAGGAGCAGCTCCTGTCCGTGTTCCGTTGAAAAGTTGGCCTGAAACGGTGAAGTGGCGATATGCTGTTCCCTCGATGCTTGCAAGGTAGGCGGGAATACTTTGAAAGAGCAACACAAGGTTGGCCTGCGTCAAGAAAGGAACCGTCATGACAGAAGCCTGCGCGGTAGCGTGCCCCGACTGGTAGCGGAACGGTGGCGGGTTTAACAGTCCTGCGGCATTGTCCGCGCACAAGGTGGCTCCAGGTTGCCAGATGAGAGCATCAGTAACGGCGGAAATCAGCGGCC
Source organism: Dermacentor silvarum (assembly GCF_013339745.2). Lineage (NCBI taxonomy): Eukaryota > Metazoa > Arthropoda > Arachnida > Ixodida > Ixodidae > Dermacentor > Dermacentor silvarum. The sequence continues at coordinate 2,831,450 of NC_051154.1, read as the reverse complement.
ACATAGCAGTTCTTGTCCTTGTACCCTTCAAAAGTTGGCCTGAAACGGTGAAGCGGCGATATGCTGTTCCCTCGATGCTTGCAAGGTAGGCGGGAAGACTTAGAAAGAGCAACACAAGGTAGGCCTGCGTCAAGAAAGGAACCGTCATGACAGAACCCTGCGCGGTAGCGTGCCCCGACTGGTAGCGGAACGGTGGCGGGTTTAACAGTCCTGCGGCATTGTCCGCGCACACGGTGGCTCCAGGTTGCCAGATGAGAGCATCAGTAACGGCGGAAATCAGCGGCCACATAGCAGTTCTTGTCCTTGTACCCTTCAAAAGTTGGCCTGAAACGGCGTAGCGGCGATATGCTGTTCTCTCGATGCTTGCAAGGTAGGCGGGAAGACTTCGAAAGAGCAACACAAGGTAGGCCTGCGTCAAGAAAGGGACCGTCATGACAGAAGCCGGCGCGGTAGCGTGCCCCGACTGGTAGCGGAGCGGTGGCGGGTTTAACAGTCATGCGGCGTTGTCCGCGCACAAGGTGGCTCCAGGTTGCCAGAAGAGAGCATCAGTAACTGCGGAAATCAGCGGCCACGTAGCAGCTCCTGTCCTTGTTCCATTGAAAAGTTGGCCTGAAACGGTGAAGTGGCGATATGCTGTTCCCTCGATGCTTGCAAGGTAGGCGGGAATACTTTGAAAGAGCAACACAAGGTAGGCCTGCGTCAAGAAAGGAACCGTCATGACAGAAGCCTGCGCGGTAGCGTGCCCCGACTGGTAGCGGAACGGTGGCGGGTTTAACAGTCCTGCGGCATTGTCCGCGCACAAGGTGTCTCCAGGTTGCCAGATGAGAGCATCAGTAACTGCGGAAATCAGCGGCCATGTAGCAGCTCCTGTCCTTGTTCCGTTGACAAGTTGGCCTGAAACGGTGAAGTGGCGATATGCTGTTCCCTCGATGCTTGCAAGGTAGGCGGGAAGACTTCGAAAGAGCAACGCAAGGTAGGCCTGCGTCAAGAAAGGAAGCGTCATGACAGATGCCTGCGCTGTAGCGTGCCCCGACTGGTAGCGGAACGTTGGCGGGTTTAATTGAACTGCGGTGTTATCCACGCACAATGTCGCTCCAGGTTGCCAGATGAGAGCATCAGTAACGGCGGAAATCAGCGGCCACGTAGCAGTTCTTGTCCTTGTGCCCTTCAAAAGTTGGCCAGAAACTGTGAAGCGGCGATGTGCTGTTCCCTCGATGCTTGCAAGGTAGGCGGGAAGACTTCGAAAGAGCAACACAACGTAGACCTGCTTCAAGAATAGGACCGTTATGACAGAAGCCTGCGCGGTAGCATGCCCCGACTGGTAGCGGAACGGTGGCGGGTTTACTTGTCCTGCAGCGTAGTCCGCGCACAAGGTGGCTCCAGGTTCCCAGATGAGAGCATCAGTAACGGCGGAAATCAGCGGCCACATAGCAGTTCTTGTCCTTGTGCCCTTCAAAAGTTGGCCAGAAACTGTGAAGCGGCGATATGCTGTTCCCTCGATGCTTGCAAGGTAGACGGGAAGACTTTGAAAGAGCAACACAACGTAGGCCTGCGTCAAGAAAGGGACCGTTATGACAGAAGCGGGCGCGGTAGCATGCCCCGACTGGTAGCGGAACGGTGGCGGGTTTACTTGTGCTGCAGCGTTGTCCGCGCACAAGGTGGCTCCAGGTTGCCAGATGAGAGCATCAGTAATGGCGGAAATCAGCGGCCAAGGAGCAGCTCCTGTCTGTGTTCCGTTGAAAAGTTGGCCTGAAACGGTGAAGCGGTGATATGCTGTTCCCTCGATGCTTGCAAGGTAGACGGGAACACTTCGAAAGAGCAACACAAGGTAGCCCTGCGTCAAGAAAGGCACCGTCATGACAGAAGCCGGCGCGGTTGCATGCCCCGACTGGTAGCGGAACGGTGGCGGGTTTAGTAGTCCTGTAGCGTTGTCCGCGCACAAGGTGGCTCCAGGGTGCCAGATGAGAGAATCAGTAACGGCGGAAATCAGCGGCCACGTAGCATTTCTTGTGCTTGTGCCGTTCAAAAGTTGGCCTGAAACGGTGAAGCGGCGATATGCTGTTCGCTCGATGCTTGCAAGGTAGGCGGGAACACTTCGAAAGAGCAACACAAGGTAGGCCTGCGTCAAGAAAGGCACCGTCATGACAGAAGCCGGCGCGGTAGCATGCCCCGACTGGTAGCGGAACGGTGGCGGGTTTAATTGTCCTGCGGCGCTGTCCGCGCACAAGGTGGCTCCAGGTTGCCAGATGAGAGCATCAGTAACGGCGGAAATCAGCGGCCACGTAGCAGCTCCTGTCCGTGTTCTGTTGAAAAGTTGGCCTGAAACGGTGAAGCGGCGATATGCTGTTCCGTCGATGCTTGCAAGGTAGGCGGGAATGCTTCGAATTAGCAACACAAGGTATGCCTGCGTCAAGAAAGGAACCGTCATGACAGATGCCTGCGCGGTAGTGTGCCCCGACTGGTAGCGGAACGGTGGCTGGTTTAGTAGTCCTGTGGCGTTGTCCGCGCACAAGGTGGCTCCAGGGTGCCAGATGAGAGAATCAGTAACGGCGGAAATCAGCGGCCACGTAGCATTTCTTGTGCTTGTGCCGTTCAAAAGTTGGCCTGAAACGGGGAAGCGGCGATATGCTGTTCGCTCGATGCTTGCAAGGTAGGCGGGAAGACTTTGAAAGAGCAACACAAGGTAGGCCTGCGTCAAGAAAGGCACCGTCCTGACAGATGCCTGCGCTGTAGCGTGCCCCGACTGGTAGCGGAACGGTGGCGGGTTTAATTGAACTGCGGCGTTGTCCGCACACAAGGTGGCTCCAGGTTGCCAGATTGCCAAAGATCAGTAGGCAGGTTGGTTTTGGGAGCCCACGATAATACCACAATTGAGGCAATGCAGGGTGACATGGGTTGGGCCTCTTTTGAAGTCAGAAAAGCACAGAACAAAATTAGTTTTGAAGAAAGGCTTAGGAACATGGATGAAAATAAATGGGCGGCTAAAGTGCACAAGTATCTCTACATGAAAAGCATGGACACAGAATGGAGGAAGAGGTCAAGGAAGTTGGCAACCAAGTACAGGATAATCGAAACTGCAAATAGACAACCAGGAGCCATCAGAAAGAAAGTGAGAGAAATAGAGACCGTGAATTGGATGCAAAGAATGGAAACAAAAAGGACAATGGAGATTTACAAGAATGAGAAGAAAGAAATTAGAAGGGAAAATCTGTACGATAACACAAAGGGCAGTGCCTTGCTATTTGAGGCTCGAGCCGGTTGCCTAAGGACGAAAACATATCGGAACAAATATTCGGAACTAGATGAGACATGTGCATGCAGCAGTAAACATCCAGAAACCACTGAGCACATCCTGATGGAATGCGACGGGATCCACCCAGCGAGAACCGTAGATTACGTGCAACTCCCAGAAGCGCTTGGTTTCAAAGTGGAAGGAAACAAAAAGATCAGCCGTAGAGATCAGCAAGAGACGATTGGAGTACTGGTGGAAAAAAAGCAGGGAAAAGATGGATACGACCTGATCTCTTAAAATCATAGGCAGCGGCACAAGGTAAATTTTTGAAAAAGAAAAATTATAATGAGAGGTACACAAAAATGCTAGATAAAGAAGATGTATAGTATACCTGATTAAATCAAGCAGGCTAGGTGACTATTTGTCGCCGCCCCGTTTCAAAGGGGATGCCAATAAATCATCATCATCATCAGAGCATCAGTAACGGCGGAAATCAGCGGCCACGTAGCAGCTCCTGTCCGTGTTCCGTTTAAAAGTTGGCCTGAAACGGTGAAGCGGCGATATGCTGTTGCTTGCAACGTAGGCGGGAAGACTTTGAAAGAACAACACAAGGTAGGCTTGCGTCAAGAAAGGGACCGTCATGACAGATGCCTGCGCTGTAGCGTGCCCCGACTGGTAGCGGAACGGTGGCGGGTTTAATTGTACTGAGGCGTTATCCACGCACAATGTGGCTCCAGGTTGCCAGATGAGAGCATCAGTAACGGCGGAAATCAGCGGCCAAGGGGCAGCTCCTGTCCATGTTCCGTTGAAAAGTTGGCCTGAAACGGTGAAGCGGCGATATGCTGTTCCCTCGATGCTTGCAAGGTAGGCGGGAAGACTTCGAAAGAGCAACACAAGGTAGGCCTGCGTCAAGAAAGGGACCGTCATGACAGATGCCTGCGCTGTAGCGTGCCCCGACTGGTGGCGGAACGGTGGCGGGTTTAATTGAACTGCGGCGTTATCCACGCACAATGTGGCTCCAGGTTGCCAGATGAGAGCATCAGTAACGGCGGAAATCAGCGGCCAAGGGGCAGCTCCTGTCCATGTTCCGTTGAAAAGTTGGCCTGAAACGGTGAAGCGGCGATATGCTGTTCCCTCGATGCTTGCAAGGTAGGCGGGAAGACTTCGAAAGAGCAACACAAGGTAGGCTTGCGTCAAGAAAGGGACCGTCATGACAGATGCCTGCGCTGTAGCGTGCCCCGACTGGTGGCGGAACGGTGGCGGGTTTAATTGAACTGCGGCGTTATCCACGCACAATGTGGCTCCAGGTTGCCAGATGAGAGCATCAGTAACGGCGGAAATCAGCGGCCAAGGAGCAGCTCCTGTCCGTGTTCCGTTTAAAAGTTGGCCTGAAACGGTGAAGTGGCGATATGCTGTTGCTTGCAACGTAGGCGGGAAGACTTTGAAAGAGCAACACAAGGTAGGCTTGCGTCAAGAAAGGGACCGTCATGACAGATGCCTGCGCTGTAGCGTGCCCCGACTGGTAGCGGAACAGTGGCGGGTTTAATTGTACTGAGGCGTTATCCACGCACAATGTGGCTCCAGGTTGCCAGATGAGAGCATCAGTAACGGCGGAAATCAGCGGCCACGTAGCAGCTTCTGTCCGTGTTCCGTTTAAAAGTTGGCCTGAAACAGTGAAGTGGCGATATGCTGTTGCTTGCAGCGTAGGCGGGAAGACTTTGAAAGAGCAACACAAGGTAGGCTTGCGTCAAGAAAGGGACCGTCATGACAGATGCCTGCGCTGTAGCGTGCCCCGACTGGTAGCGGAACGGTGGCGGGCTTAATTGTACTGAGGCGTTATCCACGCACAATGTGGCTCCAGGTTGCCAGATGAGAGCATCAGTAACGGCGGAAATCAGCGGCCACGTAGCACCTCCTGTCCGTGTTCCGTTTAAAAGTTGGCCTGAAACGGTGAAGCGGCGATATGCTGTTCCCTCGATGCTTGCAAGGTAGGCGGGAAGACTTCGAAAGAGCAACACGGGTTCGCGGTATTGCGCTGAACCTGTTGAGAAGTTATCTGAGTAATAGGTCCCAATACGTACGAACAAATAACATCTCCTCCGATACACAAACAATAATGCATGGTGTCCCGCAGGGATCAATACTGGGGCCTTTATTATTTATTACATATATCAATGATCTAGCCGATATACATAATTCTCCAGATCTGGTAATGTACGCTGACGACACAAATCTAACTATTGTTTTGGCTACAGCTTTTGGTTCGTGCTACTATGTGATGGTTGTCCCCATTTTATTGAGAAAAAGCTACAGCAGCCATTGTGCGCCACCTAATTGTTACGAGTGGTCCTTGCAGGTAGTTGCATTAATTCACTGTGTTTCAGCTCCCAAAGCAACACCCAGGCCATACGAGACACTGTAGTGCACGGGTCGCGATTAATTTCGGCCACCTGCGATTTACTGGTTTTCGCATTTCACCTCCATTGAAATGTGACTGCCACATCCTGAATCAAAGCTGTGAACTCATGTTTGCAGATTTTTTTCTTGTAGCAAAAAAAAAAAAAAAAAAACACTGGCGCCTCTGTTTGTCTCCGCTCGTCTTCTACGTCCGTGTGTGTGTGTGTGTGTGTGTGTGTGTGTGTGTTTTTGCGCTACAAGAAGAAAATCTGCAAACATGTTACACCAACAAGCCCAAATCGCTTCTTATTAACCCTGAAAGCATTGAGTGTGTTGACAGCTGAACATGCGACAGTTGAAAAATGGTTGCTCCTTGTTTATCTTGTTTTGGTGCAGTGTTTCTGAAATTGTAATTGTAATTCCATTGTAATTAATTGTTGTTATTTTTGTTTTGCTACTCACGTACTCTTGCATTTCCTTGTTGTTGTTGTTGTTGTTTTTGCTGTACTTATGCCCCTCCTGCAAGGGCCCCTATAAGGCCTGCAGTATTTTCTAAATAAAAAAAAATAAATAAAAATGTCGACACTGTGAACTCATGCTCAGCAGCAGGACAATACAGCCACTATGCTAATTTGGCTGTTCGGAGAATGATGCGCTTTATTGGCTGCTTCCTTCTCTGTGACTTTACAAGTACTTGCACTGTTGCAGCATCTTTGGATTTCATAAAACAGTTTTGTAAAACATCATCACCATCATCAGCCTTTATTTATGTCCACTGCAGGATGAAGGCCTCTCCCTGCGATCTCCAATTACCCCTGTCTTGCTCTAGCTGATTCCAACTTGTGCCTGCGAATTTCCTAACTTCATCGCTCCAGCTAGTTTTCTGCCGTCCTCGACTGCGCTTTCCTTCTCTATGTATCCATTCTGTAACTCTAATGATCCACCGGTTATCCATCCTACGCATTACTGACATGACCTGCCAAGCTCCACTTTTTCCGCTTAATGTCAACTAGAATATCGGCTATCCCCGTTTGTTCCCTGGTCAACACCGCTCTCTTCGTGTCTCTTAACGTTAGGCATAACATTTTTCGTTCCATCGCTCTTTGTGTGGTCCTTAACTTGTTCTCGAGCTTCTTTGTTAACCTCCACGTTTCTGCCTCATATGTTAGCACCGGTAGAACGGAATTATTGTACACTTGTCTTTTCAACGACAATGGTAATCTCCCAATCAGAATTTGGTAATGCCTGCCCTATACAGTCCACCACAATTTTATTCTTCTATAAATTTCTTTCTCATGATCAGGGTCCCCTGTGAGTAATTCACCTAGATAAACGTACACCTTTACAGGCTCTAGAGGCTGGCTGGTGATCATGAATTCTTGTTCTCTTGCCAGGCTATTTAACATTATCTTTGTCTCCTGCATGTTAATCTTCCACCCCACTCTTACACTTTCTCAGTGAAGGTCCTCAATCATTAGCTGTAAATCGTCCCCATTGTTGCTGAATAGGACAATGTCATCTGCAAGCCGAAGGTTGCTGAGATATTCGCCGTTGATTCTTACTCCTAAGCCTTCCCACTCTAAGAGCTCGAATACTTCTTCTAAGCTTGCAGTGAATATCATTGGGGACATAGTGTCTCCTTGCCTGACCCCTTTCTTGATAGGTAACTTTCTACTTTTCTTGTGGAGAACCAAGGTTGCTGTGCAATCCTTGTAGATATTTGCCAATATATTCACGTATGCATCCTGTACTCATTGGTTACGTAATGCCTCTATGATTGCTGGTATCTCTACTGAATCAAATGCTTTTTCATAATCTATGAAAGCCATATATAGAGAGGTTGATTATACTCCGCAGATTTCTCTATTACCTGGTTGATGACATGGATATGATCCATCGTAGAATATCCTTTCCTGAACCCAGCTTCTTCTCTTGGTTGGCTGAAGTCAATGTTGCCCTGATTCTATTTGAAATTACCTTGGTGAATATTTTATACAATACTGAGAGCAAGCTAATGGGTCTATAATTCTTCAATTCTTTAACGTCTCCCTTCTTATGGATGATTATAAAGTTGGCGTTCTTCCAGCTTTCTGGTACGCTGCGTATAAAGGGCCGTATACGTATTGTATTGTATACGTATTACGTATAAAGGGCCACAAGCTTTTCAGGTATGATATCTCCTCCATCTTTGATTAAATCTACTGTTATTCCATCTTCTCCAGCAGTTTTTCCCCTGGTCATGTCTTTCAAGGCCCTTCTAACTTCATCGCTAGTTATAGAAGGAGCCTCTGTATCCTGTTCATCACTACTTCGAATGAAAGTAGCTTGGCTGCCCTGGGCACTGTACAGATCAGTATAGAATTCTTCCACTCCTTTTACTATGTCATCGAAATTGCCGATGATATTACCCTGATTATCTTTCAGTACATACATTTTGCCTTGTCCTATGCCTACTTTTCTTCTCACTGATTTCATGCTGTGTCCATATTTTACTGCTTCCTCAATCTTTTCCAGGTTATAATTTCGGATATCCCTTACTTTCTTCTTGTTGATCAGTTTCGACAGTTCCGCGAATTCTATCGGACCTCTCGAGTTTGACATTTTTATGTTTTGCCGTTTCCTTATTAGGACCTTTGTTCCTTGGGAGAGCTTACCTACTGGTTGCCTTGGTGCCTTACCTCCCACTTCAATTGCTGTTTCCGAGATCAACCTAGATACTGTTTTATTCATTACCTCTATGTTGTCTTCATTTTATTCATTACCTCTATGTTGCCTCTATCTTCCTGTTCTAAAGCTCCATATTTGCTTGCGAACCCCAGCCTGAATTGGTCTGCTTTTATCCTAACTGCGTCTAGGTTGGCCTGTTTCTTCATTACTAACTTTATTATTTCTCTTTTCAAACTGAGACATTGAGAGAAATCCTAGACCTCACTAACCTATAATCACTGCACTTTACCCTACCTAACACTTCTACATCCTGCACTATGCTGGTATCGACAGATAGTACGAAATCTATTTCATTCCTTGTTTTTCCATTAGCGCTTTTGCAGGTCCACTTCCTGTTTCTGCGCTTCCTGAAGAAGGTATTCATTATTCGGAGCCTATTCCTTTCCGCGAATTCTACCAACATCTCTCTTCTAGTGTTCCTAGAATCAATGCCGTAATTGCCAATTGCTTTCTCGCCAGCCTGCTTTTTTCCACTTTTGCATTGAAGTCGCCCATGACTACAGTATACTGAGTTTGCAGCTTTCTCATTGCTAATTCAACATCTTCATAAAACTGTTCTATTTATTCATCATCGTGACTGTAGGTTGGGGCGTAGGCTTGTACAACCTTCATTCTATACCTCCATTTCAGCTTTATTACGACGACTGCTACCCTCTCATTAATGCTGTAGAATTCATCAATGTTGCCCGCTATGTCCTTATGGGCTAGAAATCCTACTCCGAATTCTCTCCTATCTGGAAGACCTCTGTAGCAGGGTACGTGGCCGTTAGTCAGCACTGTATCAGCCTCTGCAGTTCTTTTAACCTCACTAAGGCCAATAATATCCGAGGCAATACCTGATAATTCTTCAAATAGCCCTGATAAACTAGCCTCGCTCGATAGGGTGCGCGTGTTCAACGTTGCCAGGTTCAGTTTCCATTGGCGGCCTGTCCGGACCCAGAGATTCTTAGCATCCTCTGCCGCGTAGCAGGTCTGACCGCCGCCTTGGCCAGGTGCTCCGCTGCCGCTGGTGACTGAGGGCCATGGGTAGATTGTAGGAGCCATGAGGGAGGTAGTGGCCGAATACTGCAACAGGGAGGCCAATTCCTGTTCTGGTGAGGGAATGACTTTGTTGAAGCTTAGTGGGCCTTCCTAATTTTGTTGCATCTTGACTAGTATAGCCCCACTAGCTCTCGGTGTTTTTTTTTTGTTTTTTTTTTGCGGGTCTCAGGCGCCACTCCATGCCTGAAAATGTAATGGACTGGAGGAGGATTCGAACTTACGACCTTCAGCTTACAATACTTTAAAAAATCTAACAGAACATTACATGTCTAGGTATACAACACCATTATCCTCTAACCTAACAGCAGGATGACCCTAAATAAATGGTCATTGAAATATCATATGCGGCACAAACGCCATGAACAGTCTGTTCGTACTCTACATCCGTTATTAACGCACGTAATAGTGCCACTGAGAGCCTCGTTGACTTCACGGATGTACTATCAGACTCGCTTTCGTTTTGCGGTCAAAACTCTTGCGTGCGACTCACGCATTCAAAAAAAAAAAACTAATCGAACAGAACACTACACGTCTATGCATACAACACCAAAATCCTCCAACTTAACTGCAGAATGACCCTAAATAATTGATAATTGAAATGTCGTATGGTCGTGCTCTACATCCGTTATTAACGCACGTAACAGTGCCACTGAGAGCCTCGTTGGCTTCACGGGTGTACTATCAACTCGCTTTCACTCGCTCTCACTTTGCGGTCAAAACTCTTGCGTGCGACTCACGCATTAAAAAAAAAACTTGCGCAAATTACTAAATGAAACTCAAAAGCTGCGGCCTTATAAATACACGTGCGAGACGCGCACAGCCTTAGACATATCCTTACGTCGAAGAGAAAAGACGTCTGTAGAGTATACCATTACTAAAAGCGGCCCGCGCAGCCCGTTTCTAAGGCGCGGTACTCTTTAGGTGCATGCGGGAAGAACAATCCGGCGATTTCTAAAATCAGCTGAAATAGACTGCAGAATAACCAACATCTAATCTGATATAGCGTTATTTTCATAACTCGCGAAATTCGAAAAGAAAGTCTTAGTTTAACGGAAACTCACGCGAACTATCTACATATCTCTGAAAAAAAAAAAGCCACTGACGCTATCCTTTCTCGAGCGTTCAGCTGTTACATTTTCCTAAAAGCCAGCATCAAATTAACTCGAAAATTTATCTGCCTCTACCACGATCAGAAGCGACCAACACTGCCCTCTGCCTAACAGAACATTCGTAAAACTCAAAGTTGTTCCAAAGTATCCTCAGAGAAATGAATAATTATGAATGCAACTTACCAAACGTGCCTGAAAAAAAAAACACTACTGTCAAACAAAACACGACTTGTCACGAAGTCACGCCGAAGCGTCGCTCATCAACTGGCGCAACTTGCGCGTGACCTTCCAAACTAAATGATACGGCACCCATTCATCGGCGTGTCGCTGTCTGGAAACTATCCCGTACCGTGAGACCACGACGTTTTTGACGCCCATTAATCGGTATGTCGCTATCTCGAAACTATGGCTGCTTTTATTTCTGTATATAAAACATACAGAAATAAAATTTAGTACTAAGGTGTGGCTATCTTAGTTGCACTTTAGAAGTGAAAAACATCAGCTACAGTGTATCATTCAATAGAGAAGAGTTCGGTTCACAAATGCACTACTGGTGCAGTCTTACTTGAACACTGCAATAGCAGAACTTGGGGCACTGTTTTGGAGGATCTGCAACATGTGCGCGGCATCAGTCACTGGAATTTGTGGAGGAGGGACAGGCAGCTTCACATGGTAATATTTTCGGATGGGTGCAGGTGCATACATATTTTGCACAAGTTTCTTTTTTGTGTCCCATGCACACGCCACGTCTGTGCAGCTAAGTGGCGGCAGGGACCCAAGGCCTGATCCGGAAGAGGTTTTTGTTGCACAAAACATAACTGAGGTACACAAGTCGTAGTCAAGTTCATCAGCGTAACATTCTAAGTCAGTAGAAAACCTGCAGTGCAGTGATGATGTGTGCGTGTTTTTCCTTGTGTATGTCCCATCTAGTGCCCAAAAACCACATTTAGAAAGATTGCCCTCAAATGTATCAATGACCATATATTGCATGTGTTAATAACCCCTTCAATTGCACCATACACTTTTACGTATGGCTTGCTTTTGCTTTCTATAGACTGTGATAACAAAAACACAACATAGCTCAGAACAAGAACTCTGCAACAGATCACTGATGCAATATGTATTACTTGGTGCATCAGTTATGTGTTACTTGGTGCATCAAGGCACCAAGTAATGCATAGCTCTGAGAGACCGTACAGTACACGATGAAAAGTTGAACAAGTTGCTCTTCACGAAGTATGTGAACACTCGTCTTTCCAAATGTAACCATGCTCCTAGCTCATCAGTGATTTCCACTCCTGTTTTCAACCATGAGTGCAGCTCTGTTCAATCACACAAACGGAATAAGCTGGGTCCAAATGTTCGTTTACCAGGCTAGAATTGTTTCGCTGGGAAGTAAGTGCCACATTCGTTTGAAAATGTGTAGGCAATGAAGAAATGATCTGATATTAGCGTCTGAAGGAAATGAGCCGTTGGGAGGCGAACATAGCCTCAAAATTCAGGATACAACAAAAGAGGAACATGCAAAATCAGTTCAGGTCAGCACTGGTTTACACAGAAACAGATTTTCCCCTTTCATTAGTTTACATAGCAGCCAATGGTGGTGGCACAAGCGTCAGGCAGTTACGATCAGGTCATGCGCCACAAGTCAAATCTGCACCTGGCTTGCATAGGTTTGTTCTTATTGAAAGCAGGTCGTTCGATTTCCTTTTCGCGCTTCTTTCCACGACAGAAACAGTGAGCAACCAACTGCTGCAACTACGCCTAAGCGAAGCAGCAGTCATCGTGCGCTTATCTTAAATTTAAGATAGAAAACACAAGTTTCCCGAACGAAAAACTAGGAAGAGAGCTTAGCCACACCCTCGCAAAGCATGTCAAACTAGGATGCATGACAAAGTGCAAAGCTCGCGTTTAGATTCCTTGCTACACCCTTAGTATGCAAGGATATCCATTTTTTTCCTGACTTTTATGTTTGAAAAAATGTGAGCTGTGTTGGTGTAATGTAACCAACTCTCTTCCTCGATTCTATTCCTAGCCCCGACAACTATTTGGAAAGAGCACCTTTGGCGTCGGTCGCGGCGAAGGAGTAGAACAGGTTGGGAATAGGAGCAGAGTCAGTTACATTATCCCGGCCCTGCTTCAAAAGCTGTGGAAGCAGCGGGCTTTCTTTTCGCTCCCATGCGCGCCGATGTAGTGACTGAGTCACGGGAGACTTACCTGTAACAGTGAATCAAAACAGCTGAGATGTGCTTGCACTTTTGCGACAATCCAGCAGTGCACGCGTACTTTGCCTCCACGATCGATGGGTCCCGGAATGCATCGGTGATTCTCACCACAATCTCGTGTGGTCCGCTGTCACGCTGGAGGTTTGCACACACAGCGCGACCACTACTACCTCACCACTCACTGTACCACTAAAATAAGGTGCTGGACGTCCACTACCCGTTCTCCCTCCACAAAAGAGCGCGAATTAACGTCGCACTGCAAGAAACTTTATATGTTCAGCGCATGCGTGGACCTCTGCAAAGCCGCCATGCTGCACAGTCTAGCCAGCCTGGGCCAGGCTTCGCAGCACCCCCTAATGTTGATTTGAGTTGCGAATAGTGCGGCTGGATATTTCTCGCGAACGGCAGCTTGCACACCATTCGTTTTACTAGCCATCGAGCTGGCACCATCATAACCTTGGCCACGAAGATTATGCATGTTAATTCCAAAATGTAGCAGAAATTTATAATGGTGTCGGCGAGAGCCGTGCCACTTTGGTCCTGAATTGGCACAATACCTAAAAACACTTGATCGATGTCGTTGGCATCCTTGTTTAGGCACCTTGCACAAACGGTAAGCTGTTACACTCCAGCAATATCTGTCGTTTCGTCAGCAACTACGGAGAAGCAGCCTGCAGCGTTTACTTTTGCAACTAGGCTTTATTCGATAATTTCACGACAAATTTCTATAATTTGTTTTTGTAAATCTGGGCTTAAATACGAGGCATTACTGCAGGGGCAACCTTCCAAATGATTATTCGTCCACAGAGAACCATACGCATACTGCTCGGCATTCGACACCGGCGAGACAAAACACTTTCCGGGGAAATTGGGATCAAAGTGAAGGTGATGCCATCAAGCGAGCGTATTGCAATCCGTCGAGTCTTCACAGTGATGGCGGCGAGCGACCATTGTTTCTTTTTCTCGTCTGCTAGCCAGAAAGCGTCCAAAACGCTGACAGGCCAAAGTCCATTCGGCCAGAGAAAAACGTACGCGCCGCAATGTCTATTCGAGCGTGAAAAAGACATTGTCGACAAAATCCAGAATGAATTCCGGCGCCCGTGGTGTCACGAAAAATGTCGGGGGGGCTATGCCCGTCGCCGTCACCTCTGCAGTTCCATCGCGACAGTGGTTGTTTTCTTCCATGTGTAAGCGGAAAATTTGCTTAGATATTGACAAGTTTTCTTTTACCTAAATACCACATAAATCCCTTAGATCTAGGCTATTTTCCCTAGGCATGGCTGCACTGGCGCTCGCCTTTGTTGCAACGAGGAAAGTGCGCACAAAATCTGAGAAGCCAGCGCCGCCGGCGCAATGTGGAAGCCCGCGAGAGCTCCAATAGAGACGGAAAGCCGACAGATCGCGAAAGAAGCCGCGACAGCTTCCATGCCCAAATTTGGAGCTTTTCCCTACGCTTTCCCTCCCAATAGGGAGCTTTAGTATAGCGGAAAACGCTTACGTTAGCGTTAGTGTGCGACGCAACGCAAACGCAAAGAAAGGCTGCATTGCGTGGCAAAAGGTAGTGTTTTAGAATAGCGGAACGTAGCAACACGCTAACGCTAACGCAAATACACTTGGGCGCCATCTCGAGGCGGACACAGCAAACATGAGCAAACCCTCTCGTTAAGCCTACTCCGCCGCTAATCGAGAACGTATATCAAAAACAACGCCCATTTGTCACCTGTACGCCGCTGTCGAAGCATCATCACACAAATCTAAAGCAAACAGGAGCATTAGTGGGGAACGAATGAGCCGAACAGTGCAGGCCGATGACTCGATAGATCCGAAGTGGACGGCTCTCGCTTCAACAGGCGCCGCCATTTTGCCCTACGTACGGAATATAGCGTTGAGCGCTATATTCCAGAAATAGCGTACGTACGTAAGAGTTCTGGCTACGTTTACGTTCTGCGCATGCGCAGTTTGCAGCACGCAACGCTAACGCTAAATCCTTGCGTTTGCTGTTTTCCGCTATACTAAAACTCCCTAATGTCACCTACACATGCGCTCACACTATATCCGAACGTGTAAAGATTTGTAACAATCAAGATTTGTAAACCCCACCCCTTATGTAATACCTCCAGTGAGGGAAATAAAAGGAAATAAAACCTTTAATAAAACCTTTAAGGAAATAAACATTTAAGGAAATAAAAGTGAAAGTGAAGTGAGCGAGTGAACGGTGGCGGCGTCGGCAGACGTCTTCTGCTCCGGGATTACTACTAGTAGCTCGTTTCAAGCGCAGTACGACATGCACTTAGGACAATGTTCATTAATAGCTGCTGCTAAAATGTCCGCCACTTCTATTTATTGACGTTACAGAATAAAATCTCAAAAAAGTTACAATCTATGAGACGATATTGCGATTTTTGTGCGTCGCGTCGATAGAACATGCAAACGATCGCAACGCGCCCGACGCGTCATCTGTCGTGCTGCGGCGAAAACTGCATTTCCTTCTCGAACGACCGTGACTTTATCGCGCCGCCCTCGCGCCCTGCCGCGCCCTAGGAGCTTCCTCTCCGTGAACCACGTAAACGCGGCCTCCCCATTACGACGACTGAAGTTCTACGCTGGAATGATGAGCGGCAACGCCTGTGGAAGAAGACGACGAACGCGTAAGAAGTGGCACAAGCGCGTTCGCGCGGTTGCGCCGAGGGGTGCCAACCCTTGGTCACCTTATCAGGCGCACACTACGTCACGCACTACGTCATACATTCACGGAGGCACATCGTTTTAGACACAGGTGGCCGTTAAACCGATCTCCGACGCGAGCGGTGATATGCGTTTGCTTTTGTTGTTGGCTCTTTCACTCTCACTTTTTCGGGGAGAGTTTTTCCGTGCGCACACCATGAATTTTCCGTGCGGTTCCATGGATTTTACAGCGAAGCTTTAAAATCTATGGAACCGCACCTTAGCCATGAAACCCTAGCCATGGAACCCTAAACATAAACAGCTTCGCTGTAAAACTTTGAACACACAAACACATCGTATTGCCACGTGTAACTTGACGGTGTGGATGGCGGTGTGGCGAGCAGCCACAGCCGTTGACCTGCGCAGGAATGACCCCCGCAAGGTAAATAAACCTGGAAGCGAAGCTTCCATAGAGCCCATGCATTCAAAACATGGCTGTTCATAGGCGGTTCATGGGCCTTAGCGCTATCTGTGTGACGAAGAACACTTCCGGTGGAAAAAAAAATAATGTGATGCCATATCTGTTAAAAACAGAAGTGACATCATTTTGCTCCCAAAGGCGCGAAATTTTTGTTTTGGTGGCCTGCCATTAGAGCTGTATTTCCAAATGCCCGGCACTTGGACTTGATGGGCGTTTCGAGCTTTAAGCGCGGGAAGCAATGCAGCAAAAGGTCAGGCGCACGGGTGTCGCACCCCAGCACAGAACATACTTTGGAGGCCGACGAAACCTTTGGGTGCAGAGTGCTGGTCCCATTGTCGGACGCGAAGCCCGTTGGTATGCGCAGCCCCACGAAAACAGCTAAAGTAAACAATTATCTGGCGCTCGTAACTCACTGCTTTTGACTGAACAGGTTAAGAATGGATGAAACGAGCCGCGCCACGAAATTCAGACAAAATTTGACAAGCAATTCATACAACGTGTGAGGAGGGCATATTGTAAGAGGTGAACTTTACGAGCGCAAATTTCTGCACACTTCAAGAGCTGCATTGCATTGCGTTTGATAGCGGTGTCAACGCCCCGTTTTATAGTGGGCGCTGAAAAAGAGGTATTTATTTATAATGATAAAGTAAAATATAGTTGTATTTTCTTTCCTCACCACGCGGATATAAAATTTGTTAGGAATTTTATTTTCATTGAATTAAAACAAAATCACCGACGATCACAGATATGTACGTGTTGTCATTTCGCGATATATTGATTGGCGCGGACAATTTGCAAACGTTGCACAGCACGTTGCAAACGGCGCGAAGTGTGGTGCGACTGCCTCGCTAATCGGGAGATCGCGAGAGGCAGCGCGTGGATGACGCGCGGGCGCGATTCACAGCTGCCGCCATAAACAGACCTCCGCTCATGCAGCGCTTTGTTTCCATATGTATATGACGCTCGCTACTCCGGCACCATCTCGTAGCCATTGTCGGCGCAGCTTGCGCGGCACTACGCTTTTCTTCTCACGCGCCCCCGGTGTTTATCACTGGGTTAATCCCGAAGGTACATTAGAGTCTTTCTCAATTATTTTTTATACGTCTTTGTGTTATTTAATGAGGTTACACACACGTTCGCCTGCGACGGAGAAAACGACGTCACTGACGGTATGCCGTTGTCGCATTGCCGCTTGCGATTGCTCAAAATGAAATTGCTTCAATATTAAAACTGTAAGACAATGAATGGCTCATACCCCCGTAAACGCGGCCTCCACATTACGACGACAGAAGAGCAGTGAAACGCTGGAATGATGAGCGGCTACGGTAGACGACGACGGCGAACGCGGGAGCAGTGGCACGAGCGCGTTCGCGCGGTTGCGCCGCAAACGAGCCAGCTGTGGAAGAAGACAACGACGTTCAAGCCATTGCTGATGATGATAGTTTCTGCATAAAGGCGACATACGGACGAATCGGCCAGCCTTTAATAGCTTCGCTTTAAAACGCAATCATGATAGCTAGGGCACCGTGTATACACTTGGTACTTATATTGCTTGATTATGGGTATGACATCATGGTGACTTAGTCTGGATCGCCAGTGCCTATGTAAGCCGCTGCATCTTCCCCTGAGGTGGCATGAAGACGGAAGTTCCGTACCCGTGATCTCATCAACCAACTTTCTGCATGGGAGTCCCCGTTGTCAGTAGAAGATTGCAACAAAGTATTCCAGGGTGTAAATGAAGTGTTTGCGGTTGACAGAAATAGTGGGCCTCCTAATGAAACATGGCTCCAGGGACCACAACGAGCTCTTTGTGGTAGGCCCGCCACAGTTCAGTTGTAATTCTAATTGGTAACTTTTGCGAGTACAACAAATCAGTTCTTTTTGTCTGTGTGTTGTGACAATGGTACAGTTTTTGCAGCAATGATTCAGGTAAAATAAGTCTTTTAAAACATTGGTTACGGGAAAGATTTATTCAACAGAACATTGTGAATCCACTTTTGCTGCCTTTCAAGCTTACTATTTAGTCTTAGCCTGTTCTCTCTCTGTGCTGTTTGCTTTATTTAAAAATCAAGTGTACTACATTTACTGATGCTCTCAAGAAAAGCGAATTGATCCATGAACCCGTTTTATAAACAATTTAATTACCATTCTAACTAAGAAACTTTTATTTTTTGTTGCGTTGATATTAATATTTCTACGTTCTTTGTAAAGAAGTTGCATTTACTAAGGACCCACTGTATTAGTCATAAGCCTGGCAACCATACTGAGTCACATTTGTATTTATAAAATAAACAGCATATTTGCTGATCCCTTAAGCATCTATGAGCCATTATGGAAGGTTGTGTCTGTGTAGAGACAGGAAACAACCTTTCTACATGCTGTTTTATCTTGCTTAATATGCAGTCTCCACACACTTCCACTCAGTTCTGCTGCCATTGGTACTGCATGCGACCGTTTAGAGTGCAGTTTACTTGAGGCGATACTGGTATTTATTGGTTGAATAGGTCGTGGAGATGGGATGTGTGGCTTTTGCAAACGAATCAAATGAACCAGTGCAACTCTACTGGCTAATAAGACGCACATGCAGTGCAATCTGCTCATGGCCTGTGGAACAAGGGAAATAGAATCGCACAGTTCTTGCAATATTTCAGACAGACATGCTTACCAAGTGCACTACTACAGTCGGCACGCATGGTATAGTATGCTAATACTGATCCACTAGTGTCACAAAACAATTACCTTTTTCGGACTCTGAAAATGTATAAGAATTTACAGGAATGGTGCTTGAACGTTGCGAATGGCTGAACAAAATGAGTGGACTGCAATGTATTATGTGCACTCAGTGTTTGCTTAGGCTGGACTGCAACACTAGCTTAAGCTCTATTTGACATTCTTAAAAATAAAGCCGCATTATGAAATGCGTAGCCGCAGACATTGTATGAAAACCGACAATGATGTTTCGTTGCCAACTTTGGTACAGATTCAAGTTGGTGAGTGCTGACGCCATTTGATCACTAGAAATGCTTATTATACTAGCACAAGCTTAGGCAGAAACTGTTGTCCTGCAGTTTAAATTGACGGTATGAGAGAAGAATATATAGAACACAAATACATTTCTGTATGAACGTCGGGATTACTATTTCGGTACTGGTGCTATGCATTGACAACAAATATTTTGCTGCACTGTATTTATTACTTCTTTAAAGCATTATTATTTTGATATTTGTGCAATATTACGGCATGAAACGAAGGGCTTGACAACAGCTCATCTGCTTGGGGGTAAACTTGGCACAAAAAAGACACTGACCACAGTCAAAGTGAAAATTGTACAACATGGTGAGTAGAGCTAACTATAGCCTCTGCGAAGCTGAAGCAAGCTTGAATGTCTACACCGCAGCTCCAGCAATGCTTCCCTAGGTGGCTATTAGCCGTAAGTGGATGGAGCATTAGTTGAGCTGGCTAGTAGAGGTTACAAATGACGGCTACTGGTTGTGGTCTTAGAAGTCGGAAGGTTGACATGGGCACCGTCACAACGATGGATGCCGCACAGTGAACTCGCTTGGAAGAGTTGCTAATGCAACGAGCTTCGACAATCGAAGACGACTGGTTGCAGCCGAACGTCGCCCACAGCACTCAGAGGCACTGGCGGTATCTGCGCTTGCTGCTGCTCCGCCCGTGGTGCAGATCTGCTTTGTCCAGCTTGACCGATGGAACACATTCAAACTGCGCACTTCTCAACAGCTAAGCGATGTCTGCCAAGGCGTCTGGATAGGAGTGATCGCGCGCTGGCAAGCGTACGTGTGGTCTGACCTTATGCTTCGCGTGGCTCGAGGCTAGTTGGGTGTTGAAAACAAATCGTCATTACCCGACGGTTAGGACACTCATGTGTGGGAAAAGTTCCTATGCGGGCGGCAGCGGCCGAGCGTGAGCTTCTTCGGGAAGTACGCAATTCTTGTCGAAATTCGAAACGCAGATACTTCGCTTACTTGAGCCTGCATGTTTAGTAAACTGAGTCAACAAATATACACAGTAACATAAGTGACACCGACAGGAGCGCCTTGAACGCTTCTCGATTGATGGCAGCTATGAGCGCAATCGCAGCGCTCTATGGCAATCTGACGTCACGGTGCCGCCCCGAAAGGCCCCGGTGCAGTGCTTGAGAAATGACAATTAGTAATGCTGTGGTTAAAAGTGACTTTTCGTGTCCGAAAATAAGCAGTTTTTTAGGACTAGTCATTACTGGCGCGGTACCCAATTTTATGCAGAAATAAATATTCCTGCTGTAAACACGTATATGCGCCTGCTGTTGATTAATCGATATTCTATATTCGATAACTACTATTCGTATTCGATTAGTATTCGCAAATGTTCGTGTTCGCTCACCTTGAGTTATAAGTTTATCATTGCTACCCAAGCTATCTTTTCCTATGATGATGATTTAGTGGCATCCCCTTTGAAACGGGGCGGTGACAAGCAGTCACCCAGACTACTTGATGTAATCAGGTGTGCCATACACGTTTTTTTTTATCTAGCATTTTGTATACACCTCTTTAATCTTCTCTTTTTCCATCAAAATCTACCTTGTACCGTTACCTGTGACTGTAACAGATCCGGTCGTGCCAATCCCTTGCCTGCATTTTTTTCCACCAATACTCTAAACGTCTCTTGCTTATTTCGACTGCTAACCAGTTGATGCTTCCTTCGACTTTAAATCCAAGCGCTTCTGGAAGGTGTACGTTAACTACGGTTCTCACTGGGTGAATCCCTTCGTATTCAATTTGGATGTGCTGAGTGGTCTCTGGATCTTTACTGCAGCATGCACATGCCTCATCTAGTTCCCAATATTTGTTCCGGTATGTTTTGGTCCTTAAACGACCGGCTCGAACTTCAAATAGCAAGGCACGGCCCTTTGTGTTATCGTACAGATTTTCCCTTCTAATTTATTTCTTATTCTTGTAAATCTTCATTGTCCTTTTTGTTTCCATTCTTTGCATCCAATTCACGGTCTCAATTTCTCTCTCTTTCTGATGGCTCCTGGTTGTTTATTTACACTTTCGATTGCCCTGTACTTGGTTGCCAATTTTCTTGACCTCTTCCTCCATTCTGTGTCCACGTTTTTCAGGTACAGATACTTGTGTACTTTAGCCGCCCATTTATTTTCATCCATGTTCCTAAGTCTTTCTTCAAAACTAACTTTTCTCTGCATTTCTCTGACTTCAAAAGAGGCCCAACCCATGTCACCTTGCACTGTCTCGTTTGTGGTCTTACCTTCGGCTACCAAAGCCAACCGGCCTACCGATCTTTGGTTAACACCCAACCCCGACAAGATCTCCGATTTTAAGCATATAATGGCATTTGCGAATGTTAGCGTTGGCCCCATTATTCTTTTCCAGATTCCACGCACCGCCTCATACTTATTGTGGCCCCACAGTGCTCTGTGTTTCATTATTGCTGCATTCCGCTTCCCCTATATTTTCAGATCATCTTGGTAGGTGCTTGAGTAAGTCTTTCCTTCGTATACGTATGCGCCGAGGTATTTATATTGCTTGACTATGGGTATGACTATGGGTATGACACCACGTAATTACTCGTCTCTTCATCAACGATTATAATTCCCGATTTCTCTGCGCTAAACTTACGGCCTAGATTTGTCGCTGCGTTGCCACATATATTCGCAAGTATCGGCAAATCTTTTTCATTGTCCGCTAGTAGCACAATGTCGTCTGCGTACATCAGTCCAGGGACCTTCTGTTGCACCATTTGTCCATTACGCATGTAGGATAAATCAAAACCTAATTCGCTGTCTTCCAGTCGTCTTTCTATGCCATTAACATAAAGTGTGAACAACAATGGAGAGAGAGGACATCCTTGCTTCAATCCTTGGTGAATTCCCACCATTTCATTACCTTTTCAACCTTTCCATACAACTTGTACTCGGTTGTATCTATATATCTCCCTCAGCATCTCCACGAAATCGTCATATATGCCTTCGTGCTGAAGAATATCCTATAACAATTCCCCTGTCTACGTTGTCATAGGCTCCTTTAATATCTAGAAATGCTATGAATAAAGGTGTATTCTAAGCTACTGAAATCTCTATGCACTGAGTTAGTACAAACATATTGTCTTCTAAGCGCCTGTCTGGCCTGAACCCATTCTGTAGTTCCCCCAGTACATCACTTTTCTCCACCCACTTCGACAGTTGTAATTTTATGGCTGGTATTGCCATTCTATGTACCACCGACGTTACTGGAACTGGCCTGTACGAGCTCGTCGTATCCTTATCACCTTTGCCTTTGTCGATGAGGCTCATCTTGCTTTCACGCCATCCAACCGTAATTTTTTTCGTTCTAATCACTAGCTCTACGGCATTAGTCAGCAGTGCCTTGCTCTTAGGACCGAGGTTTTTGATTAGCTGTATTGGGGTTTCATCGGGTCCTGCTGCCGTGTTATTAGCGACCGTTTCTTCTGCTTTTTTCCAGTAAAAGGTTTCTATGCTAAATTTTGATCTCTCAGGCTTCTCGGTTGTTGCCGGATCTCTTTTTGTCTGAAC
Organism: Dermacentor silvarum; assembly: GCF_013339745.2. Lineage (NCBI taxonomy): Eukaryota > Metazoa > Arthropoda > Arachnida > Ixodida > Ixodidae > Dermacentor > Dermacentor silvarum. Next base: position 2,809,021 of record NC_051154.1, on the reverse strand, counting down.
TACGCTTTCTTTCGTGCCGGTTATCCCTAATAACATATGTGATGCACCGTGGCGCATCGTCTCCTTCGTAGATGTTGCGGTCTTCATGCCGTTTGCGAGTTCTTAGTTCGAGTGCTCTTATATGGTTACAGAATCTTTTTGGGGCGCCTTTGTCTCTTTTGCAAATGTTATGCACCCTTGTGCATTTAATGTTCTCTCGCACGAGCTCACTCGCCACCATTTTTTTTTTCGCGGTATTTGTTCCATCTAAGGAGCACCTCGTGTAATTCCAACCTTTGGGCTCCTCGATGATCCATAGACGCCTGCTTACGCGCTTCTATAGCTTGTTTTATTTCTTCGCTCCACCACTTATGTGATTTCCTCTTTCCAATCTAACAACTTTATTGTCGTGTCTGTCTTATTTCCTGCTGCATAACGTCTACCAGTTCCTCATATTCTCAGACTGCTGTAGGGAAAGCCTCTATTTTCTTCTATATGTTTTTTGCGACGTCTGTTATTTGCTCTTCATTCATTATTAGAAATTCCGATGCTATTCGTTCGTGTTTTGCGTTAGTACCTCTCCCAAATTTTAATGTTAAGCGTCTATGATCGCTACCCAGGCTGTTCTTTCCATGTTGGTCTATTATCATTTGGTCTAGTTTTTGTACGCCATTTCTGAGACCAAGGCGTAGTCAACACAAGACTGCCTGTTTCCGCATTGCCAGGTTACCTGCCCACGACACTTATTCTTCCTGTTAACTACTATAAGGTTCTGTTCAACACTTAGTTTCCGGGTGTTTGTGGAAAGCGATGCCTCATGGCCAGCGCTCAAACAGTCGCGACTCACACAAAGCCCTCAAAGCAGGCACCGATCGATGCAGAGAAGAGACAGACTTCGTCCACCAAGTTATTTATTGTAAAGTAAAAGGGTCCTAAAAGGGCAGTGCATCAAACCATTATGACAGCTGCCCAGTAAAACATTCTTTCGAAGGAAATGCTGCGGAAACTTTAACGGACAAATATGTAAGGCACATCACTTGTGTTGAGATGCATTTGGACATCGCTGCACATAAAAACAAGGCCACTCGGCGATGCGCTCAAAGTGACATTTGTGCGCATTACATTGGACCAAGATCAGTGGTGAACAGTAGTCGGTGAAATACCACCACGTGTTGCCCAAATGGCCATAAATAAGCACTCTCATAAATAGATTTGGCGGGGAATGTGTTGAGGCGGCTGATCACAGGGCTCTATATGGGAGTCCGCCAGGGCGTTGAGCAAGTGTGTAGCCCGCCGTCTGTTTTTGGCACACACAGGCGGAGGTTTGTACTGCGGGGCTGCACCCGATCGAGGTCCGGTCGGTAGCCGCGCTCGGCCAGAATAGCAGCAAATGGAGCGATGGTCGCTATTCTTGGGCGCTATCACAGCGGGAGATCCTTCAGCGGCCGGGCTCCTTGGGCGGGCCTGCGAAAAAGAGCTACGAATCACTTGGGAAGATCCACTTCGTGAAACGAAAAAGAATATGCAAATTGAAAGCACGTGTTGCAAGCTTTACGAAGCGAAGCTTTATTGAAGCGGTCTTCGCCAAATCAAACGAGCTAGCTCGTTTCGTTTCGCCCATGTATCCCCTTCCTCTGACTAGTGTTCGTCGTACAATACTGAATGTCATGCAGCTAAATGCGATCCTTAGAATTGTGTTTATTTTCATGCTATGCAAATTCTGATCGCATGCAATGTTTATGATTATGCACCGCACATGTCACAACCTTATTATCATGTAATGTTTATACACTACAACATTCAGAAGGTAGCTCGAAATACAAACGCCAAATCAGGAGGGCGCGCTGTGTGAAACCTCGACGCGGCGGTGTTACGGGGTCGATGCACGGTGTATCATACAATGCGATGTGAAAGCGATATGCATGATCAATGTTTATGGTAGTTGTATGCAAAGCGAAGTACGACTCGTATTTAAATACCTTTGAGGATTCCATACCATTTATGTCATTATGCCACAAACCTAATCATCTGAAGGACTGTCCAAGAATGTGTACTGGCCCCTGGTCCATACCAACGGTCCAAAGAATGGCGTTGACCCAACATGAGGCACTTGACATCAAAGAAGCCGTTGAATATATTGCCCTAGTATAAATTATTAGGTATGTGTGCTTTAGAGGTCTCCACGAGCCGACAATATAGGTCGCAATTTTTCGCTTGATTACGCAAGCAAGAAGTGCGCTCACTAGTTTGTCAAACTGCTGTAGTAAGATGGTTTGCTTTAGCGCGTATATAACAATGGGTGTATATGAACGACGAGACGGGGAAGCGTTAGGTTTTGCCAACCATATGGAGAGAGACATTTCATTGAGCAGAGCTCCAGTGGGATGGGTGAGGAAGCCACTCGTCTCGTGCAGGAACAGCGTTGTCCCCCTTGCAGGCCATGGGCCGCGAATCACGTGCTCTGACATTTTCAACGCTGGCTAGGAAATTGTCCAACAGACAATGAAACATAGGAAAGCATAGGGCAATTTACTCGTATATTCCTTTCATTGAGACGTGGAAAAAAATGAAAAAGTACAGGGAATTCAATGTGGACGAAACAAATTACCGCAGGTAGGAACCTGACATGCATCTTCGCATTATGCATGCGATACTTTTGTCAGTCAAGCTACCGCGGCGTGATTTTTCCAACCACAATCTTGGGTTTTAGCGTATGATTACTAGACGTAACCGTGGGTGTGTATCCAGCGCCACCACTCATGGCATGCCGGTGGATGTAAAACATCCTTTTCTGCCACAGGCCTCACGTAATACGAGAACTTGGGAGAAGGCGACAATCCAATAAATCCTTATATGGTACCTGAAGACGTCAAAACTCATGTAGTCGAGGTCATCGCTATGTAATGAAGGACAAGAAGGGGTACCAATGGGCCCCATTTTTGTTAGGACAACAAAAATATAAAGCCAACAGAACATGCAAACAAGGAAAGCTTAGGACCGTTTACTGATTTTTTTTATTGTGTTAGCATTTCTATGAACACTCCAGGCGAATTTTCCTGATCTCCTCGTCTTCCTGATCGCTTCCAGAACAGGGCACATAGCGATTGAACCTTGAAATTATAGTGATATCATTCTTCGCCTCTTATTGGGTGTAAGAGCGGTGGTGTAAGAGACACAAGATGTCACAATATTAAATTAATAAAAAGGAAAGTGTCTACCAATGTAGACGCTAAAGAAGACGTACATGGTTATTGAAACGATTGGATGATTAAATATTAATCATGTGTCTCTATTCTGTCTCATGTTTAATTTTCACTTAATTAGCATCTCAATCAAATGGTTTTTCACGAACAATCACGACGATGACCATTGGGTCTCCTTGTTTGTCCTGCTTCAGAAGTCTGGGCAGCTACGCCGGGCGACTTTCTTGCGCCTCCAAACGCTGCTCCCGCGCCTCCTGGTGGGCACGCATTTGGGCGACATCTCCTCGGCGTGGCTTGAGCATGCTTCCCGCGTGTCTGATTGGCCCGTTGAACCCGCGCTGCCTCGGCGCGTTTCCTACATGTTCCTACCTACAGCATCGACCGCTGTCTTTCGACGCGGCGGCATGTTGCCGTTACAACAGAAGCTTTGTTTAGCGTGCCAGGTAGCGGCCGGCAAAGTCGGAAACGTGCCGCCGGCGACACCAGAATCTCCGTCCTCTCGTATAAGGCGCCAACTCCGCACGCTCTTTTAGGGCAACCGAACTGTAGGCCAGCATGCTAGCGGCCAGGCAAGCTAGCGCGCGTGCCATCCGGTCTTGCGGCTTCATCGGGACATGTTCTATTGCCACGCCGGTCGCGCCAAAGCACGCCGAACGCCACCGGTCGGGCAGACTGTGCCAGACGCTAGACTACATGAGCGTCAACGCCGGCGTATCCGCCGCGCGTGGCGACTCCCGCGCTACACTGAACACATAATCAGCGCCGCGCCAGGGTTTCCTCAAGGCCGGCCACTGAACAGACATCACTGAGGCCGGCGCGCCGCGTTCTCCTCCATGCGCGCTCAAGGATGACAGCATGCATGCGCACTTAAAGGGCCCCTAAACCACCTCAGATATTAAATGCCAAGCATTTCTTGCCGGCGGCTCTGTCTGTTGTCCCGCGTCCCACACCCCCACAGCACATGCGCGTCCCCTCCCCATCTCTCTCCTGTCCTACGCCCCCCCCCCTTTTTCTCCTCTAGGAATCCTGTACGGAGCGGCGCCCGCGTCCCACACCCCCACAGCGCTTGCGCATCCCCTCCCCCTCTCTCTCCTGTCCTACGCCCCCCCTTTATCTCCTCTAGGAATCCTGTACGGAGCGGCGCCCGCGTCCCACACCCCCACAGCGCTTGCGCGTCCCCTCCCCCTCTCTCCTCTCCTACGCTCCCCCCTTTCTATCCTCTAGGAATCCGGAGCGGCGCGCTCGACAGGTGGTGCGACAGCTGCATACTCCGCTGGGGGCGCCATGGTAGTTCCGCGGTATGAAAATGACGGAGCGCGCGCGCCTCATTCTCCTGTGCAGCGCCGCGATGAGCGCTCGGCCGCGAAACCATCTCCCGATCAAGCTAACCATCTCCCCGCTGCTTCGCATCCACACATGGTTCCCTTTAGCGGGAGATAGAGTAATTTTTTTATTGCGATAGCAATTATATCGACACTTCAACCGGATTTCTGCCGTCGCCGTCGTCGTCGCCGTCAGGTTCCCTATAGATAAAATCTTCGCCGCGCGCCGTATGCCCGAGCGGAAGCGTGCGGGACGCGCGCTATCACGGAGAGCGAACGCACTCAATCACCCACGCGCAAGCAAGGAAGCGGGAAGCCAGCGCCGGAGGGAGCGCGGGGGGGGGGGGGGGCACTTCTACTCTGCCAACAACCGCGCTCGTCGCTCGCCGGCACCGTCTCTAATCTCCACACGGCTCTGACCTTTATGCGCCGTGCATTCGCCGCTCAGTTTCCGTTGAAGCGTAGACCGCACGTACCTTCGCCCGCTGCGGCGTATGGGCTCGCTGCCAGCGTTTTGACAGTCGTCTGCAGTCATTCAGTGTGATCTATTCATGCTTGTTTATGCCCGCTCACACCACGCTTCTTCATCCAGTTAGTAATCGTCGGGCCACATTTTCCAACGCACGCTACACATGCAATGCTGCCCGGATCGGCAGTGCAGCACTACAGGTGTGTCCCTTCGCACGCGCTGCCCACGGGAAGCGCTTCTCATCAACACCACCATTTCACACGCGCCTTCTCGTGGTCATCGAGTCTCTCTTCATGTCGGTCTACGTACGCCGCAGCACACCTGCTTACTTAATCAGCTCATGTTTACTACAATTCATATTGCTACCAAAGCCGCTCACCTTACTTCGTATGACATTGCTGTGTTGCGATCGCATTCATTGCTTCGCCCTTAGGGCGAAACTGTGACATTTTTTTTTAAACAAGCGCATCGAGTTCAGAATGCCGTCACGATGAACGATGCCAAACGCTGCAGCGCTACGCGCCGCGGGCGCGCCACACACACACAAAAAAAATGCCGTCTTCCTCTTCTGGCCTTTCCGGTATCCCCAGCGGTCGTCACGATGTCAGCAAGGTGAATCTGGTGATGTCAGCGTCGGGGACGATGCCCATTGGTCGAACAAGAACCTACGACTTCCGGTTTGTCTGCTAGCAGCTATAAGCGCGCTCCCTGCTCTTCCTTGTGTTGCCCGCTTGTGCGCCCTTGCGAATCGGTAATTACAGCCCGCAACGCAAGTGCCAAATCGCTCGCGTTCCAACACAGTCGTGCTTAGCGGTCTGATTAGCTGCGCGAACAGAGTGCGACAGTAGAGTTTTAGTTAAACGTCTTTACGGTCCGCTCCGCTCCGAGCTGCCCCGCTAAGCCACAGCGTAGCGACGGGCGATTTACACGTTTTAGTTGTGCGTTTAACGTAGCGGAGCGGACCTTCCGTAGTTGCAGCGCCCTCTGGCCAAATTCAGCGTAGTGAAACAAAATAAAAAACCGTTTTGTCACTTTTGCAAAGTAAGACGAATATATATATATATATATATATATATATATATATATATATATATATATATAACTTATTCGTTCATGACGTATCAGACGGCAGCTTGTAATGCGTTACCGGTCCATTTTAGCTCGTGAAAAATGAAGCGTCGACTTGGTGAACGCCACGTGTTAGCCAGGGAGGTTGCATTCCGAATCCAATCCGATCCTTTCTGACGCCTTGCGCTGGCGACGTTTTTGTTAGCTGTGCTGTTCACTTTATTTCCTTAAATAACGACTTGGAGGTGTACTACACAAGTTATCCGCGGTCACACGACTAGTGCCTCGATGTAAGTTGCCTCGATGCACGCGCGAGAGAGGGCGCGTGCACCGACCACCCTCTAAAGCCCCTATATTTATAAAAGTAGCGCCATCCACTTCCCTCCTCCTCCGTTCCACTATCGCGCTCGGCGCGACCAGCGCGATCGAGGCGCGACATCGACAGTGGCGCCGCCTGCGTCGGGCCTGCCGTGGCAGACGACAGCTAACGCGCTACCAGAGGAAATCCGAGGAAAACTTCGATCGCGCCCTGCGGAGACGTTTTTGAGGCGCGATTTTGCTTCGTCAGTCAGTAACTGGTCTTAATAATGCCGTTTTGGAAGTAGCAACGCGACGATGCGAGACGGCGCAAATATCAAGTGTGCAGCAAGCGTTTGCGCACGCCGGATGGTAAACAAAAAAAGCCTTTTGCCCTCGCCTTGTCGGTTGCGGCAACTTAAGGCGCAGCAGCATGCCATCACAACGAAATTCTTGTCCCTAACACGTTTGATCCGTTTGTGCGTACAGCACTTTCGTCGCACAGGCCCGAGAATGGCAGTCGCAGCGCGCTGGAAAGAAAAAAAAAATATACAAAAGCGCGACACGAACTTCCACGTGACACGGATTGGCCAATGGGGGAGCGGAGGAGGCTGGGGCGACAGGAGGCGGCAAGGAGGAAACGCCGGGGTGAGCGCGGTGGCGGCAAGATCTAAGAATGGCGCTACTTTTTATATATAGGGGCTTTAGCAGTACGCACTACACGCGGCCTGCCTATACCAGCGCACGCAACATACTAACTGCCCATTCGGTTCTTTGCACAGGCGCGGAAATGCAGCAGGTGGATTGTTAGCAGCCACCTGTCACACCAAATGATCGATGCACGCTACGGCCATTAGCACGCCCTCGGCGCAGCCAAACCGAGCAGCTGGCTAATTATGGAGCTGGGGTAGCTGTCAAAACCGCATCACGTTCACGCTTCGCGACATCTCGAACGTTACCAATCACCATCAAATCGTTCTCGAACCACAGTCTGTCACACACCGCACAACTGAATCCGAAATGTCTGTCCAGAAAGTCCCTATGAAATTGCGTATACGCACCCTTGTGCTCGTTCAATTTAGTGGCGTGCTACCTGCGTCGCTCCGCCGCATTCACCGCTTCGCAGCACCCGTCTTCCTGTTTAGCCCGCCGCTTACGGGCAGCCTCTCGGGCATGATCTTCGCTGCTACTCGCCGCTCGTTTCCTAGGTTTCTTCTTGCTACGCCAGGTGTCAGCAAATGCCTCACTGGTTTGCTCCGCCTCCTCATAGAGGGCGACGTTATGTAGTATTGGGTGGCTTGTTAGTTTTCCTCTTGCTACTAAAGGTGTCAGCACATGCCTTACTTGTTTGCTTTGCCTCCTCATAGAGGGCGCAGGGGTTTTGTGGTACGGACATTGAAAGAACTGTACCCACAATGCGGCCACGCTGGGGTATTGAAGACATACTCTCGCCTCCAGGTTCGGTACTACTGTAGCGGTATGTACCGTTTCGTTCGTCAGTATGTACGGTCATGCCCCCTGTGCCAACGCCGCAAGACGCCACCTAAACATGCTGCCGTCCCCTTGCAGCCTTTACAATGCCCCGCTCGAGCGTTCGACCGCGTCGGCGTTGACCTATACGGTCCGCTTCCCAGCACTCCCAGCGGCAACCGCTGGGTTATTGTTGCTATCGACCACCTTCAGCCTTCAGCCAAACTTCAGCCCTGTCATTTGCCACAGCAAAAGACGTTGCTAGCTTTATCCTTCAGAACGTGATATTACGGCATGGAGCACCTCGAGAATTACTAAGCGACCGCAGTCGCGTTTTCCTCTCTGACGCCATTACAGCGTTGCTAAAGGAGTGTCGCATCATTCACCGCACTACCACGGCATACCAACCCCAAACTAATGGCATGACAGAGCGTTTTAATCGCACCCTTGGCGATATGTTGGCCATGTATGTTTCATCTGACCACTTGAATTGGGATCGGATTCTGCCTTTCGTAACATACGCATACAATACTGCAACGCAAAGCACTACTGGATTTTCACCTTTCTTCTTTACGGACACGAACCTTCATGCACAATGGACACAATTCTACCCTACCGGCCGGATGCTTCGGAGTCGACGACTGTTTCCCGAGCGGCTGCATATGCCGAAGAATGTCCCCAGCTCGCTCGCTCGTTCACATCCCAGGACCAGTGGCGCCAAAAGCATCGCCATGACGCGTCCACTACGGCTACATCCTTTGCTCCCGGCTCGCTGGTCTGGTTGTCGGTGCCGTCTACTCCACCGGGCCTTTCCTCCAAGCTGCATTCCAAGTACCACGGTCCCTATCGGGTACTGCGACAAACATCCGCAGTCAACTACCTCATCGAGCCGATGGACGCGTCTTCCGACCAGCGTCGTCGCGGCCAGGAAATTGTCCACGTCTCCCGCCTCAAGCAGTGCCACGACCCCCCTGTCTTCTCGCCAGGATGGCTCCTCTTTCGGTGGGGAGTGATTGTACTGAAGGCAGTGGGCCACGGTGCTGGTGAAGGAAGACAAGCGACGCTTGCTCGCCCGCTTCGCCATAGCTCCCTTTGACTTGCTTCGGTCGACCGTTGAAACTCTAGATCGAGTGCTGCTAGGCAAACATCCCCATTGCACAACTATGGGAGGTTAGACATATATAGCCCCGCTGCAATAATAGTAAAATGGTTCTGACGCTCAAATACACACCCTCCAGCCTTCACTAGGCACCCGTGTCGAGGTCGTTCTCTGCCGCCGAAGGTTAGGCCTGGCGTAACATTTGCGTCCGTCTCGTCCGTCTACACACGATCGGCCCGTCTGGGCTCATGAATAAACAAGTCTGACGAGGAAAAATTCACTGTATAGTTCAGCTTTGGCGTCAGTGTTATTACATGAACCACATTCAAGTAGGAATTACGATTTTAATTTCGCAAGGAAAATCTCAAAAACAAGTAAGCGGCGCGAACTGGCATTGACGCCTTGGTATACATCGGATGTAGTACTTGATATTACTGCGCCTAATTCCGCTGCTATCGAGTACACCACATCACTTATTGCTTAAAAATGTCAGTTCCTATATCTTATTAGGGCTTTTGCGCTTTATCTCATTACGAAGCAAAAGAAAGTCCACGTTAGAGCGGCGCTCGATGCCGGCGCACATACACTGATGTTATACGCGCGCAAAATTCTGAGCCCGGACGGGATTCTTTTGCTCACGCAGGTCTTCGAGACGACACGATTCGGAAATCGAAAGCGCATGCGAGGCTGCAGAAACACGCTGAACTGCGTAGCACGTGTAAAAACGTCGTTTCAGTTTGGAGAACTTAACATGGCTTGGCTAAAAAACACCCTTGACTTGTTAATGACAAAAGCTGTTAGACAGAAAACCACGAGAGGATGGTGTCTAATATTGTAAAATAATTTAACACATTGGAAAACACGAATCGCAGTAGCATCGGCGTGATATACAAAATATTACTTTTTCCCAGTTACGACCGCGCTTGTCTGTCTACCATAAAAATTGGTTGTCAGCCCCTTTAATTTGTAATCGTATTGGAACTTAGATATACTATAGCCAAATAACTTAAGTCAGTCCATAAATGACTCGTGCGCTTAATGTGAATTGGTCAGTTATAGTGAGCACATGAAGCGCTTGGTTCGTTCCCCCCCAAATTCTACTTTTAAGTTTCACGCGATTTTCTGACGAAGAGGCAAAGTAGTGCCCAGCATGTATTTCAATAGACAGTGATCAAACTTCACATTATTTACTTTTTCTGGTTTTATACAGACACCACCGTTTCCGCCGCATCACTGCACAATACACGGTGGAAAACAGCAGAATCCATAGGGAGTAACTGTTGCTGTTCATCCTCCCCCGTTGCTGTCTTTTCAACCACCGACTAAATACATACCTCGAAAAATTTGCACCCGCCACGCACACACCTGCAGTTAGTCCCTTGTGGAAGGAAGCGCCGTTATTAAGACTAACTATCCAGTTACCCTCGTTTTCCTCTGCATTTTTCTTTTATCAAAACTCATATGGGAGATGTGATAGGTGATGTACCCTAAAAGCTCCCCACCCTTGAATATTTACTCCGAACAAAGAAAAGCAGATTCATTTTCAATAAATATCCACTTACAGACTCCTCCAAGTGCTCTACTAAAAACTGCCGGAATACTCAGAATCCAAAACCAAGCCCCACTCGCACGGTTGAAATTACTGCATCAGTTAATTCATAACAAGTTAAACGTTCATACTTCCAAGTACGTTACACTGTAAACATAAATGATCCTCAATAGGGGTTTGTAGGGTGGAATCCCTTTTCAAACCGACTCGGGTTAGCGTAAGTGCCATCAAATCATCCATCAGTCTCGACTCATTAGCTCAACGAAGAAAGACAGCGCGGCTGGCACTGTTTCATAATCTGTATTACCATCGCCCTGACCTTCGAACCTCCCTTTTAGTACCACCTGTGCGAACATCACGTCGGCTTTTCAATTCCATGAGTGTGCAGCGTATATACAAATGCATTTAATAAGTCATTTTTACCCCTGGCCATAGAAGAATGGAACTCGCTTCCCGAATCAATTGTCCATGAACGTAACAATTCTAACTTCAGGCGGTTAGTGTCAGTTCACTTTTCTAAAGTGATCATCAGCAGATGTCTTCCTTTTCTTGCTGAACCAAATGCAAAACTGGAATCTCGCTTTGTAGTTGATCCTTAATCTTATTTATATATAATATTTTGTCCTCTACCTTGACATTATTTATTGTAAACTGTGCTATAAAACGCTGTGCTCTCATTTTCCTCGCTTCAATATAGTTGTATTATGTGACCACACCTTCTTGTACTTGTAATTTTGTGCTTGTAATATCCCTATATCATTGTTTTGTAAACACAAGCGGAGATGCATCACATGATGTTCTTTTTTTTGTTATGTTCTATTACAATGTACAATCTTAACATGCCTCGTTGTTTGTGATATTTTATTGTTTAATAACATGACCGCGCATATATTTTTCTTTCGATACCCTCGCCTTATGTGATGCCCAAACCCAGGGCCCTTAAGGGACAATAAATGGTGAAACTCCGGAGCCCAATATATTTACTCCATCACCATGGAGCACAAAAGTATAAAAGATTTTACCTCCTTAACCAAACGACGGAGTAAAAAAAACGGAATGACCTGATATGACTCCATTTACAAAATGGAGTTTATTAGTGTGAAAACCTCATACCGTGAAATGGACTGTATTTCCTCCGTGCACTGTAAACACTACTTATAGCCGGCATAGGTACAAAGCACAACCTTTTAAAACAACAGCGGGAACGTATTCAATATAAAAACGTGAATTCATTCTCAACACTCATAGACGTACTAAAATCGGTCGTAAACGGGAGTGTTCTCCCTCACGAGAAATCTATGCAAATGGAGTTTATAAAATAGATGCTAGTGCGGCAGTCGCGTAAACCAGCCACAGTCGGGTCCTTTGCAGCTCTGCAATTGTTTCTTCTTTCATGCACTTGAACTCTGGATAACCAGCGACTGCTTCTACAAGCCTTTTGCGTCCCTACGACACCTCGATGTCTTCCTCAGCACACGACAGAGACGTTGATGACGACACGAAGGCGCCATTTTAGGCGTTCCATCCGTCGACGCCTCCTCTAGGCATCAACGCCAGTCATGCACGCCCGATGCGGAGTCGCATCAGTCACCTCAGGTGAAACGTGGTCAAACGATTTCTCCTGCGCGATGACTATAGCTAGTGGTACCGGTATTCGGCGTTGTGGTGTTTACTTGTGCTCTTATGGACGCCTTGGTCCCAGCGTGCAAGGATAATACTGTTCGATAATGGCGGGCGATGCTACGTGAACAGGTGAACCTGAACCGTCGCGTTACATGTTACACGAAGTTGAAGGGATGTCTTAAATGTGGTGCTTTCTTTAGCAACTCGATTCAAGTTGAGAATGCCTTGAGAACACAACAAAACGGGCAGATTTTATGACGGAAAAATTGTGTGTCTGTGCTTGGGTGTGTGTGCAGGAGGAAGGAGTGGCACGTTGCTTGAGCGTCTGTGCGCGTGTGTGAGCGCGTGCGTTTTTACTCTGTGTGTACGTCGGTGCTTTTTCGTGGAAGCATGAAAGCTTTCATGTGTGTGACCATGCGCATGTGGTTTTGTTGCAGCAGCGCTTGCATGCACTTGCTTGTGGGGTTATCGGCTAGAATTCTAGCCACCCTAGCACGGGGAAGTAGCGGCGGCGAGAACAATCGTCGCCTCTCGTCACGCGTTTGGCAGCTTTTGTGGACCCCACTGGAATGCGGCGGGTTTATTGGCGCTAGCGTTCCTGCATGTTCTCCCTCAACCGGCGAGAAGGAAACCATTCAGCCATCCTAAAAGTGGTACGGCCAATGGGCGCGATACATAACCCGATTAGGCAGTCACATTTTCTGTACGTGTCACTTGAGCGTGTTCACTTGCGGACTTCTGTCGTCAATGATTTAGGAAGGCTCCAGATCCATCCAATTTTGAAATACGGGATGATCTACGGATTCTCACAATACCACATATTGAGTAAAAACCATTTGCAAAAGTTTGTAAGTCGGCTGCCATGCTATAGGCTGTTCTTTCTTAAAGGAAATCGCTGGAAAATTTATTACATTTCTTGGTTTAAATGTGATTCCCCAGAGCAATTAAATTGTTGTCAGAGTTGGCTATACATCGGTCTGTCATTCAATGCAGTCCGCGCTTCCTTTTATCAGTGCATCTGCATTGTGTTGTTTTCTTGTGAGTTTGTTTATTGAATGTGCGATATGTTGGACACTTGGCCTTGCTGATGGGTGTGTGGTATATACTTAATATTAGTGCTAATTGATATGTACAATTTAAAATAACACGCTCTTATTACACGGAAATTATCCTCGAATGCTGTGTTTTCCTCTATGCTTTGTCTCCTGTGTGATGTTGTGATGCCTATAGATAATAAAATACACTTTATACAGCTATCCGAACAACCGTCAATTTTATTTTCTTCCTCAAATCATAACGTGTGTTTTGAAATGCTAACAAGAAATACATGGGCGAGAATGTACACTTGTCAATGATTCCAATCGCTAATGGTCCAATGGTATCAAGAAAAAAATGGTCGTGCAAACATGCATCTTGTCAATGTCACATACTCTCGCGAACGTAAAAGCGCTTTTTCCAAGTTAAAGTACCAATCGTAAAATAAAATCAGTGTTGTGGCACTTGACTGCAGACGATTTCTGTTTAGTTGAGGGGCGAAAGTGCATCTACCATGTCTGTGCATGTTGACATTCAAGCACCCTCTGGCGTGGCGGGTTGCAAAGCAGTAGGATTTCGTGTTAGGCTTTTCTTTGTTGCATGCTTTATTAAATGGTAGGCAGGCCACGCGGTGTTCTCGCTCCAGAGCTGCTTTTCGTATCCAAGCACGACACTGGGTGTTTTTGCAATACATATCACATGTCTTGGCAAACTCTCTTCCTCATGTTGGGACGAAACATGGTTTAATAAAATATCGCCTGCACTAGAACAGCGATAATTGAAAACCATAAATGTTGCGGGACGAATTGCCACAAGTATAAAATGACCCTAGAATAGCATCTTGAAGACTGCACAAGATCGTATAGTTGATTCATGAATAATTCATTTGCATCCAGCGAGCGATACACACCTCTCAGAAAGTAATCTCAGAGAGAAAGTCGGAAAGAAGCTTTCATATACAGCAATTAGTTGTTAAAAGGTTAACACTGTGTGTGGTGCAGATGCAAGCTACATCATTACCGGCAAAAGCGTCACACAGCTAACGAATTACACAACTAGGCGATCTGATTTTGAGATAAAACATTATTTTGCATGCCCAGAGAAAGTGATGTGCGTTTACATGAGAAGTGGCGCATATCTAGAGCGTCTACGGCAGCAATGCGCCAGGAGAGTCCACTTATCGCATCGAGGGAGAGAACGCTACCGTCGCATTCGCGACTGCTTTACGCACCGCACACGATTCCAACGTTGCCACCCTCAAAAACACTTGGCGGTAAAACTAAAGGACTCGTTATGTTATGGAATCACTTAAAGTTTATCAGTCAAGTGACCAGTGCAGCCTTCGATTGCACTGAAAGAGATTTCACATCAAAGGTGCGTGATTTGCTATGGCCAAGTTTTATCATGATGCCAGTAGAGATTTGGGCCTTGTGTGTTATCAAAGAGCGGCACACGTAAAAATCAAGTGCGGTCTGGGTGTCAATTTGCGGGCCTCTTCTTCACCAAGAAGAAGGATGTGGTTTTCTGTCACTTGCGCCCGAATTCCATTTCGTGCTTCTCCATTAGTGTCCTCGTTTCCGTGTGGCCTATGTCCATAGCCCAGATTTTCTTGAACGTCGCAATAAATGCTAGCTGCCGCCTTCACAGAAAGTGCCGCGCCTCTGTCGTTTGGTGTTTGCGCTACATAAAACCCTTGTGAGCAGGTTGCTTTGTGACATTGAACCGAGATAGACGTCGTCCGCGGCATACTTGTTTTGCCAAAGCTACTGCAGACGCGCGAGCCACCAGGCGGCCTGGAACAACGGTGACCAGAAGCGCATTAAAGGCGAGCGCTGATTGATGGAGCGAAGGGCGCGCCGTGCGCAGAGCCGGTAGCCGGGAGGGCGAATTTGTTTCCCAGCCTTGGGACAAAAGCAGCGCGCGGTAATCTCAGTGATTTGCCACCGGGAGGGGAGCTGCTCGCTCGGATCACGAGCGGCCGGGGTCATGAGGTCGGGAAACCAGTTTGTCCGGCCCAGTGGCCAGTTTCGGCCGCCCACACCTCGGCGCCTTTCCCACGCCGGTCAGCGCCCGCGCGAACCTGCCGCCACTCCTCCTCCTCGCGCATTCCGAAAAAACATTGCAGCTCCCGCGCTTTCAGCCGCCGACCGACACACACGGGTAGCGGGATTATTCGCCAACCGAGCCATCCCAAAGGATTGCACGCCCACACTGCAGTAACGCCACCGTTTACACGCCAAGCCTTCTAAAACCTCAACAGCGGGCTCAACTTATGGCCTCATTAAGACGACAGCCATTGATCGTAGTTTAAATACCTGAATCCAACTGTGACAGGCGAGGTCTAGCAAGCAAATTTATTGCTTGCGAAATACTTGATCAATTTTCGTTCACGTCAGGAAGCATTGAATCCGTTGCCGTAGTCTGGTGCAAAGATATCTTAGCCGTGATGTACCGTCCAAGAGATGGCAGCACATTCTCTCCTATACAGAAAAGCTTTCCAGCTATACAAATGAACATTCTTTTACATTATTACTAGGTGGTGACCTTAACTTCGCCATGTTGAATTTGTCTGCCTTGCAACCAATTTTTCAATCTATGTTACTATCGCATGGTTTCCCCAAACCAATTCAAACTGCGACTCGCGTAACTACAAAGACATTAATTCATCGGTTCTTAACAAATCTGCTCGATGATAAAATTACTGCTGTTGTCCTGTCTTCTGATATAATGACCATTTTGCAATATTCTTATGCAGGATATCACCACGTTATCTAATTCAACATTTGCAAACTAAGAAATACGCAACATCATCGAAAAAACATTGCAAAGCCTTCGCGAGTGGTTAAAGGAAATAAATTGGTTGGAGGTATCTTCTGATGAGCCTTACGAGGAATATTTGATTCGAAGAAGCCTGCCTACAGATATTTCCTTTCATTGACATCAAAAAATGCCAAGATATCGTAAAAGCCTGGCATCACTAAAGAATGTTAAAATGGTCAAAAAGAAGGACAAGCTTTTTAACACATTTCTATTGAATCTCGCGATCCCAATGATTAGGAATTATTTAAAAAGCATAGAACCAAGACAAATACTATATCCTGTAATGAGAAGAGAAAATATTTGTGTAACTTCTTTGAGATTTCTAATAACTTGAAAACTGACACAATGCGGATAAAACTAAATGAATTACTGGGCCGTGGGCGATAAAGCTTACACATAACAAATATTACCATGAATATCCAAGTAATATGCGGTAATGAACTAGCTAAAAAGCGTATTATTTTTGTTAATTTAATACCTTGCTGAAGCGGCCGGTAACATAAAAAGAAACACCAATAGTTTGCAAACCTGTGAAAGTCTTAATTGCATTTATGTCGCTTAACCCCGTAAGTGCTTTGAATGAGCCCAGCTCGTCAACGATAATAATCCCATTTTCTCAGTGACTTAGTTTTTTCTTCAACCACACAGACGGCTGCAGTGGCAGCATTGGAAATCGGTGGTTATTTCGTTTTGTTTTACTATACCGGAGATGTGAGCAATTTTTGAGCGCCTCGAACGGCATTGATTCAGCCTTCGTGTTCTATAACATGGATGGCAGCCATTTCGTCAGCGCCGGCGGGGCGCGTTTATTGCGGTCTTACCAGGTGTTTAAAATTAAGCATTGGGGAATTTTTAAATATCGCCTGTAGCAGGCAGCATAATTCTTATCGTTAAGCTAGGTTATTCGAAGAGGCGGACATTAGTAGCACGAGAACTCGAAACATATATTAAACTAACCAACAAAAACTTACTTATTAACATAGTTATTACTTTACGACACATATTGCAATTTACGAATTGTAGCCGGTGAGCTTGTCAGGCGTATCCGCTTGGATGAATTTCCAGGATGACACCAGTTTCGAGATATTTCCCAAAGTGTGGGACGAGATACATATGCATTCCAGTCACTTGTGTGCTTCAATGTATAAAACAGCATTTTGGTAAAAAAGTAAGTGGAACAATAGTGCATTTTTAGGCGAGTTCGATGGCGCATATCTCCAAACTGGTGATATTCTGGAAATTCATTCCAAGTGGATACGCCTGTCACTTGGAATGGATACGCCTGACAAGCGTATCCACTTGGATACGCTTGCAGTCAGCACGAGCTGCCAGTAAACCCAGCACACTGAAACTATCAAAACGTCAGAGCGCGGCCGGCGCCCAGTGCAAACCCGCACAGCAGTCGTCAAGGGCCGCGCGTTCTCCTTTTCGAGAAGTGAACAAGTATCATTTTGTTCACGGTAAAAAGGAATGTAATGAAATCAGTTTTTATTATGCCTGGTTGGCTGCCAGTGACGAAATTACAACGAGAAAATGTGACGTCATCGGGCTAGAAGGTCCCTGTCGAGTCGCAAATCGTGTTCTACACTGGCCTCATTTTCTGGCTAAGTAAAGCTCCGTTTGCTCAGTAATACTCGCGCTTGGGCCGTTTTCGAGCGTTAATCTATCACTTTCGCTTGACTAAAATTGGCCATGACTATGGTCATCCAAGTATTCTCAGTTTACCATTGTAACTGCGAGTAGGTGGGGTAGTATAGTTACACACATAAGACTCTTGAGTTGAATGCACATTTCAAACCGAAATTTCAATTTACAAATTTTAACCCCACATTGAAATCGCTGCCTCTAAGCCCCTGAGTGTGACCACCATTCTGGCACTGTTTTACGTCACAAAACATTCCGAAACTGCGTTTGCGCCCTCCTCGCTCTGGAATCAAACGATGTTGTTGCACTGTGCACGCGATTCTTTCGCCCAACAGCACAAACGCCTGCAGAAATAATCTCGACGCGGAACCGCGCAGTGCGCGAAACGCGCTTTCCTTCGCCACCACTGCAGACTGCCGTATATGATTCAACTGCGACATGAAAACAAACGTCCCCGGATCCCACTTTTGCAGCTTGCCGCGCGGGACAGGTACGATTTAACATGAAACGTACAATTCAAGGTAAAGTACTAGTGGTGTGGCCCCTTCATTATTTGCCGTTAGTAGCCCATTAAAGTGTTGCCATGCACACCACGCCAACTGATTCCGGCCGACGTCTAGGGGGGAGGTAGACGGTGAAAGTCTCACCCCGATCACCCTCTGACGGGTGCAGATTCTCTCTCTCCCAAATTGCATCAACTTGATGTCAAGTAAACATCTCTCGGGACATTACGAAAGAGCGAAAAATGGCCTAACAACGCTTTCGCGCGCTTGATCAAAGGGTTTTTTGCGAAGGCTGTAATTCATGCACACAAACAATTAAATTTGCGTGCGCATTGACTATAATTTTTCGTCTATTGGCAACAAATTTGACCTTGATAGCTGTCATAGTTTTTTCAGGACGGTGGGCTAAATTATGCGCCGTTGGTAAACACACTTATACGGCCGCGGACTGCTCGCATGCGTACCTTACTGCAAACGCCGCAATTGACGCACAAATTTTGAACTGTGCCTACTAATTACCCATAAGCGGTCCCTTATTTGCAGAAAATACAAACCACGTGCCTCTTCTAGTTCACCGAAGACGTCAATGCAACCTACTACGTGACTCGTGAGACCCATGACAAACAGGCAGAACACGCGAGCATTCTGCAACGATCATAATTAAGGCAGGAACGTTTCCTTACACATCATCCCTAAAATGACCGAAATTTCGAATGAATGTGGACTTGGTGTAAAGTGCAGCTATCCCCTGGGAAACATAACGGATGACTGGCCACTCACGCTTTCAAGCACTTCTCAGCGAAGGAATTCTTTACAAAAGCTCTCACTCATGCACACACGAAATATGGCCAATGGAGCTTGATCTCCATTGGCCATATTGCTATTTGCCAAAGTGGGTGAGCCATAACTAAACCACGCAATTTGAACTATGCCTGCAAATTACCCATCAAGTGACCCTTATTTTCAACAAATATACAAACCCAGTTTTGTTGGCCGGGTAGGTCGGAAAAAGGCCTTGCATTCAGTAATTGTTTGTGACCTTTTCGGCGAAGGTAAACTCTCGGGACACGCCCGCTTCAGAGCACTTTTTCAAAGGGTTTGGTATTTTCCTCTATTCACTCTCTCTTGCGTTTAATGAAAGCTCTATACCTTTAAACCTTAGAGAAAATAGTCTCATAGATCCGTTAATAATTTCATATGATGGATTTTGTACAGCCAGTTTCATTTCCGTGGGAGCATACTGTGACGTCACGAGACGGTATGTTGGAGCAGGACATTGAGACGTTTCGACGCTCGCTCGCCTCGTTGCGAGGGCAAAGCGGACGACCGAGCGAGTCTCAAAACGTAGCAACGTCTCACATACTGTGTCGTGACGCCAGAGTATCCTCCTGGTAATGAAACCAAAACTGGATGTACAAAAGATCATTAACGGTGCTGTGAGGCCTGCCACTATTTTTTGTGGGGTTTACAAATCTATCGAATTTGCCGCAAGAAATGAACCGTTGAAAGTATCGTGTCAGCGCAACACTGGCGGTCTCTGGCTCCCTTGCGCCACCTAATTCATAAGTACCCCTTTAAGCAATGTTTCCAAAGGCCGTAATTACCTCTCGGAGCGCGCGTATAACGCTCTTCTATAGCTCTGCCACGCAAACACTTTGCAGTTTGTATGTTTCTGGCCACTTAATGCAAAGTTGGGACGCTTGGTGCTACTTGCCATCAAATGAAAGTACGAACGGGCCTGTATAACTTTTGTACGCTAAGCAACTATGCCCACCTGCTGTCCTTCGTAACTACCTGATAATGAAATTATGCCATCCTCCAGAGTCCGACGTCGTCGACTATCGCCAATAAACAGAGTGACCACTGCGGTGCACTGTCCAGGTGCCGCAAGCACGTCTTGAGTGCTTCGCTTCCGGGTAAAAGTGACACCTTTTGCTCTAAAATGCCAGCTTTCATGATACTGCGAAAAGATACTTGTAGAGCTCCGGGATGCTTGCAATTTTCTATAAAGGCTGTAATTAAGCAAGAAAGCGTCACGCACACCATGGTGCTCATTACCATTTTTGGTTTGGCAGCGGGAAAACTTTATGAAAACGTTTCATATAGCAGGCAAACATCGACGGCTTAACAGTTTTTATGTAAACCCCAATTAACCTACAAATGTTCCTGCGCATCACCCATCATGTGAATTACCCATTCCTGCAGAAAACTGTGAAAACACGCATACAATGCACTCGAATGCTTCTACAGCCGCAATAACAGTTTCGCTGCAAGCTGTGCACTTGATTCAGTCCCGAGCACACGTTGTAGTTACGAAGAGGAGCAGTGGGACGGTAATCTCTGCTTAGCAAAATTAATAAGTGCCACATTTATTGATTGTTTATAAACCAAGTCCGAGCAGGGAGGGGACGTGTTAGAAAAAACGGACTATAATCATAACACCACTTGTAAAGTATTAGGATATCATTTGCCGGACAAAAAGCGTTGATGCGCGCTCTCAAGGGACAAAGCCTGGTGGAGCCTTGCTATCCAATCAAAAATACGGGATTTTTTCCGGAACTTTTAAAAATTTCCTGTCGCAGATAACATAGCTGGATTATTTAGAGAGGCGGACATTACTTGCGCGACAAATCGAAACATATTTTCAACTAGCGAAAAAAATTTCACTAATCTTCTTAGGTATTTAATTTATGGCACATATTGCAACTTACGAATTGTAGCCGGTGAGCTTGCAAGGCGTATCCAGCTGGAATCAAGTTCCAGGATGACACTAGTTTGGAGATATGCGCCATCAAAGTTGCGTAAAAATGCAATGCTGTCCGGCCTACTTTTTTGAACAAAACGCTCTATCGTGCATTGAAGCACACAAATAAATGGAACGCCCATGTATTTCGTCCCACACTTTGGGAAATATTATCTCGAAAGGGGTGTCATTCTTTTATCGTGCTTGATTCATTTCGAGCAAACTCACCGGCTACAATTCGTAAATTGCAATATGTGACGTAAATATTTAACAAGTGAATTAGTGAATATTTGTTAATTCGTAAATTATGCGTTTCGATTTCTCATGTTAGTAACGTCCGCCTCTTCGAGTAATCCAGATCAAGCTCAAGAATTATGCTATCTGCCACAGGCGATGTTTAAAAAAAATTAAATTATGGGGTTTTACGTGCCAAAACCAGTTCTGATTATGAGGCACGCCGTAGTGGGGGACTCCGGAAATTTAGACCACCTGGGGTTCTTTAACGTGCACCTAAATCTAAGTACACGGGTGTTTTCGCATTTCGCCCCCATCGAAATGCGGCCGCCGTGGCCGGGATTCGATCCCGCAACCTCGTGCTCAGCAGCCCAACACCATAGCCACTGAGCAACCACGGCGGGTAGGCGATGTTTAAAAATTCCGGAAAACTTAAAAATGATCACTCGATCCGCATAATGAGAATGGACATCGAAGAAAGTCTCGTCTTTTTTGTAACTATAGGTCTCGCCCGTTACTTGGTGGGAGAGTCCGTGGCTGGCCCTTTGCTGCAGATGAACCCTAGTGCCTTTAATAGGATTATTTCGACCTCTTTTAATGTTATTTTTTATTCGAGTTCCAAGGATATTCCACTTTGGGCCTAATTAAAGAAAAATAGGTAAGAAGAAGCGCGTGATGTAGAGAGCAGAGCCAACGAAAAGATCACTTATAACCCCCGTCTTCTCAGCTGGATTTCTAGTTTTCTTTCCGATCGATCTCAATTTGTGTCTTTTAACAAAGCTAATTCCAGGGTGTCAGAGGTGCCCTCAGGAGTGCCACAAGGTTCCGTGCTGGGTCCGTTACTTTTCTTGGTCTTTATAAATGATTTGCCTCATCACATAACCTCAAATATACGTTTGTATGCTGATGACTGTGTACTATATCATAAAATTTCCTGCTTTCAGGACCATTTACAGCTTCAAAAATCATTTTCTAATTTTAGCTCTTGGTGCGCTACCTGGCAAATGACCATTAACATCCGTAAAACGGTTGTTATGACTTTCACTAATAAAACGACGCCTTCCGTTTTCACTTACAAAGTTATTAATACTCCAATTCAGAGCGTTAGTGAATATAAATACCTTGGTCTTGTTTTCACACCAAGTATGTCTTGGTCGAAGCACATAGATTTAATATCCTCAAAGGCATTGAAAAAGTTAGGCTATCTGCGCCGCACATTGACCACAGCCCCAAGGGACACTAAACTACTCATGTATAAATCGCTAATCCGGCCTATACTAGAGTATGCTTCTCCTGTCTGGAATCCACACAAACAATGCCACATTAACCAGATTGAGGCCATCCAAAAGAAAGCGATCCGCTTCATATGCCGTAGGTACGACAGGGATTTTTCACCCTCTACAGCGCTTTTATCCCTAGGCTTACAACCACTCTCAGACCGCCGACGCACGGAATCACTGAAGTTTTTGCATTGCATTATTAACTCCTCTTGCCGTATATCTTCAGATAATTATCTACCTCCTGCAAAACCATCTCGTACTAGAAGTTACCATCACCTAAACATCGCGCCTTATTTTGCCCGTACGGACACTTTTAAATACAGTTTATTTCCTCGTGTAATTGAATACTGGAATTGTTTGCCTGGTCCTACTCGTTCTCTTCCTTTAAACTTATTCTTAGCAGCCATTGAATAGTTTTGATTTGTTTTGTTCGTATTGCCTTTATTGTTTATTTTTTGTCATTCCTCTGCTTTTCACACCCACTCCTGCCATAGCCCGATAGGGCTGCAGTATGTACAAATAAATAAATAAAATAAATTGTTGCTTAGGATACGCAACTGGTTCTTGTTACGCATAAATACCTAATACGCTTTTCACCACGCTCCTGTGGGCGCCGCCATGTTTGATCCCATGGTGACGCCTTCATTGCTTGCCTCCATTGCTGTTTCCGGTGGCAGCGCAGCAAGTGACGACAGTAAGTGAACGACACAAAACTTGAGCGAGCACGTCGCGCCCTTCCCTAGCCTATCATAACTCCTCGCCCAAATGGTACCAAAATCGCTGTACGGCGCGTGCACTTGTATTCCAGGACACAGTGGTGCATACTTTCGAGCCTGGGCTCTTTATTTTTACCACTGCCTTGGAAGGCCGTCATGCCTTTTTGGAAAACGGTCTTCCAAGTGGACCACACTATCCCAAACATGGAAAGGGATTGCCTGTCACAAGTGCACGTGGCGCCACCCGATGCAGCCAAATTGTGCCGACCAATTAGGCTCCACCGTTGGTACGGCTGTTTAGTGTGAAATTCACCAGCGAATAAAACTGTCAGTTGAAATTATAAATGGTGTTCCGTTCACCAGGGGGGCATTTGCGTCTTTTCCCTAAATACGCCTAAGGTGGAAAACAGTAAACTGATGGCATAGTCTACTCCGGTCGTCTATTTTGGAGAGAGCCGTCCGACTATTTCGGGAGAGCGCCGCTGCTAATCTTGGCTGCGAGGCTGCTCGAAAAGCTGTGGACTCCAGACGAGGAGCAGCAAGAGTGACGGTTAGCAAAGCGTGGTGCCTCATTATCGAGACAACCTCCATCATTTCGGCATGTGAAATATCGGGAGAGTCAATCACGGCAATAACTTTGGTGAAAAACACCCAACCATTGCTCCGCTTAGCGGCGGCTACACGTACGGTTGTGCGGATGTTCCACAAAGGAAACGGCAATTTCGCAGTTGCGGAAACTCTCATCTGCCCGGTGGCACAAGCGTCCTATCTGTGCCCCAAAAAGGTGCGCTCAGCAAAACTGAGCTTCAGGCTCGCGAAACAACACCGCCAGAAAGCATGCGCTCAAAGGTATTCGCAGTCGACGTACGGACGAAGCGACGCCGGTTTGATGGACAGTCGAGATGATGCGCATCAATGGGCATTACAAGGCGCGAGGAATTCCGTCTCACGTGTCGGCGTGTCTTTGAGCGGTTTGACGCATTCGTTTGTTTGTGCGCGTGTCAATCGTTTCAAGATCCTGTCAATGGGAGAGTGTGCTGCCGTATGCTGCCTCAAGCCGTGCCAATCCAAGCCACACGATGACATCGGGACACCCTTCGATATCGAGCATGAGGCAGAACTTTGCTACGGATACCAGGTGGGTACAACAACTTGCCATTTACGGTGAAAACAGGGCAAGAATGAAGAGGTCAAGCTGGCCGCCGCCATGTAGGACTACTGTGGAGTTTCCGTTTCGTAATGACACCTTGCGTAGTTGATTATCTAGTAGGTGTCACCGGCGCCCATCGAGAGGCCCACGAATGCCCACCCAAGCTCTTTCCAGACTCCACTTTGATGCGACACACGCCTACAGAATATCTGATAATACATTTTCGATGGGATACTTTAGGGGAGCACTCCTTCAAGGTACGCTTTGCTAAGCTTTTTTTTTTTTTTCGAAACAGCATAGCGCACCTCCTGTCCTCAATTAAGAGCAAAGTAGAGGAATTTCCAGTAAAAGCCCAGTTTTAGTCGGCGCTTCCTGTCGTGCCTCGTTCGAACCACCACCGTTCGCTACTGTCCTTCGCAATCCTTCTATTCCATTGTAGCAGGATTAGTACGAGCAAGTTGTCCATCACGTGACACCAGGCGGATACAGTGTGAAGAGAATAAAAAGAACACAGACCGATCATGTGGCGATCGCATAAATATTGTCAAACGCCTTCTCCGCCGATAAATTGCAATTCCAGTATCTTCTCTGCATAAAACTGCCGCTAGGGAAAACGCGACGAAGAGAACTAGGCAGGATAATGTTTGGCTGATAAGAAAGGCCCCCTTTGTCTTGATTCAAGCTCGCCGTTCTTGAACAACGAGGACGCATTCGCAACGCTCGCTGGTCTTGCGACCAAGTGTGGATCATTGAATTGAATTGGAATTTATTCGGCGACAAAGATAAGAGGATTACCAGGCGAAAAAGCTGCAGCTTGGGGGTCACCTGGCCACCTCATACATTTGGCAGCCTCGTAGCGTTTGACCGAAAGCACGCGTTTTACATAACACTTCAAACAAGCAGAAAAATAAAACTTTATACAGAAATACACAAGAACCACGATTAACTTGCATAAACAAAGGATCGTGGAAAGATTTCATACAGCTTTTTTGAAACAGGCACTCATTTCAGCTCACCAGTCCTCACCAAGGCCTCATTGGCTCGCAATGCCATCCGCAGCTACGGCGTTTGTCCAAATTGTAATGGCGCTGCAGACAACTCGAGGGAAGCCTGTCTCGCATCGCTGGGCACTCGTCAACGAGTGGCGTACATGGCTGCACTGCAGCCGATTCTGTGGCGGCGACGCCTGGGCAACGTCGCAAGGACGGTTGCGTGCAGTGATGCGATTTGGTTGGTGGTCGGCCTCGAACACTCGCGAGGTACAACCGCTTTTGTGTCGTCGGCGTGCCACCTCTGGGCGTCTTGAGGTGTTGCCGTCGCCGTGTGCAGACCACAGGTACGCCGTTCCTGCAGCGCCTCGCGAGAGGTTTCCATCCGCAAGAGACGCACACTCGCTCCCACTCATGCAGACGCCTCGGCGGACATCATTTCGTACTTGATAGGATTGCAAGCTGGCGCAAGTACATCTCTTACAGCACCACTTCTAGACACGGACAAGCGAAGCACATGTCCTTCGTTTTATCGCTTGTCCGTGGCTAGAAGATGGTTTCGTGCTTTGTTGTGGGCAGTGCTTCAGAGTGCTTAAATAAACGTAAATGGTTTATTTCAAGAGTTGTTAAATAACCGCCCAAAGATGAAGCCTCACTAAGAATTGACTGTACCCACACTGGGTACACGCGAGGCAGCGCGAGACCGCGCACGAGCCCCACCGCCGGGCAGCATCGCTGAATTGGAGAAATTCCCGTTGTGCAGAGGAACAAGGGCCAGTCGACAGGAAGGCTTCAAGAATGGTGATGAGATTCATGGAAGCGGCGTCAGGCTCGCCAATCGTCTTACTTTGAGCGGCGATTAACAGTGACCAGCAACGACGGGGCCTGGCCAATCGTCCTCTTCATTGGCTGCCAACGTCCTCATTGGACACGCTGGGGCCAGCTTATGAAGCCTACAGGCACAGCAAGATCGGGAATACAGCTTTTGCGCCACTTTCGTGATTCTACCAGTGTTCTTGCGGGAGTGCGGCGCCAATGTGGTAACAACCTCCTCCAGTAAAGACATCACCCGTGGCGCACAACAACGCAGATCCTTACGTCTCGTCGCATGTCTGCATAACAAGGTTCGCGAATGATAGGATGCGCAAAACATTCAATTTTCCGACGTTTCGGCCGAGCCTTGATCAGTGAATGCAGGTAACCAGAAATGGGCGTCTCTTCAGTACACAGGGGGCAGCGAGCACGTGCTGTTTCGCTATCAGTTGGCATGCAAATGTGGTGACAAGTGCGTTGCAATTCGCTTCCTTGCACACTAACAATCCCGTAGTATCAACATGAAAAGCGTAACAGGAACATACGTCTAGAAGGTCACAACAAATCATGTTAAGAAAAATAATACTTATGAAAAGTCATACGTCCGGGATGCAAATGCAAGAATTAAAAGAGAGGTGAGCGTAAAAGCTCTAAAAAACAAAATTTTATGCAAGAAATATATATATAACACAAAAGCGTAAACATAACTGATGTAAACATAACTAGTAAGTAATGTCTTAAGAGTGCTTCAGTCACTACATTATTTGTGTGTTAAAACAATGAGCACACGAAAGAGTGAGAAAAAAATTTAAATACGGCAAAGAGACAAACTAGAGCCGCAAAAGAATGTAACAACAATGTCTGACCAAAAAAGGCGTGCAAACAGGCACACGGAGGTGGAAATGCCAAACTATTAGCGCGTCTACAAAAAACGTTAGCATGCCTGGATGGTTTTTCGCTCTACCGCACGAATGTGGAAACTGTGAGGACATTCCTCGCAAGTTACACAGCATCGTTGTCAACGCTTCTCTGTTGTACATATGCACATTTTGACATCCATTTTTTTGCGCACAGAGCGGTGGTCCCTGTGCATGTATTTCGGAGGCTGAACCAGCAATACACGAGGACGGGCACCGCATAGAAATTGTTGTGTTGGCGTAGAATTATTGCGCCGTGAAAACAGCAGAACAAAGGAGGCGTATACACGAAAACGGCGAGCCTCAAACATGGCGCACGTGCGTATATAGTATGCGACAAGAAGAACTTGTTCACGGAAAACAACCCTCGACGGCGTCAATGCCAACGACGACTTGGGACGAGAGGGCACGGGACACGACTCCAATGCGACTTGTGGCTGAAATTCATGGCATGCGCCGACACAAGAAGTATTCACTGTCGTTTCTTCCGGTTTAGCCAACTACGGATTACGTTCAATATTTGCCGATGGTTTTGTTTGATAAGCTTTCGCGTTTTTCCTTTTTTAAACCTGTGTATGTGCCTTTTTTTTTTTACTTGTTCCTTGCTGTATCTCGCAAGGAACAAGTAAAATTTGAATACTCGCCCACCTCTCATGTAAAACCCCTCCAGCAGAATTATTTGAGGTAATGTAAACAAATAAATCTCAATACGCACATATATATGGAACACTCCTTTGCGGTTATAGCCAGCGAGCCCGCTTTTTCGATGCGCTTCGAGACTGCCTCCGAGGGCGGTGATGGTGAGCAGTGGCGAGCCGCTCAAGTGATCAACAAGCATGCGGCGGCTCTTCCACATAGACTTCGGGCAGCGTGAGTGTGCTTTTGTTACAGTCTCGGCGCCTTTCTTCACGTATCTCTGTGATGCTTGTAGAGGACTGTATTACTAACCTCACAACTAAAAATCATGCCAGGACGGAATTGCTTTATTTTATCGCTCCTTCTCAAGGTTGCAAAACGTACTACAGCATCCCTCCAGAATTCACCCAGAAAACAAAACTTGACTGAATGTTTTTCTCACAAAAATTTGAGAAAGGAAATGTTTCATGTATACAAAATGTTTATATTGTTTTTATGCGCTTTGCCGGAAGTCAGAGACGCCTGGCGATGGCGCCTCGGATGGCGGCGGCGAATTCTTTTTCTGGCCGAGCCAGGTCGGCGCCGGGCGAAGTTGGCAGCTTTGCTCCAAGTAAGCCTTCATGCTAGCCCGACGGCAAGACGTCACTCATGGGCGTGACAGCTTGGCAGTATTGAAATTGGCCAGAATTCATTACGTCATGAAAATTAGCAGCAGAGTATCGCCAGAAAAGAACAAACCGGGTGTCGATGGCTATTGTTAACGATATATATTATGAGATAAGGAGTCCAGCTTGGTTTTGTGAAATAATGATTAGCTTCCCCACAAAAAAAAAAGTAGATCACTGGAAGTGAAAAGGTGTTTTATGAAATTAGGGAAGTTGGAAGGCTACAAAAAGGAGCTCAAACACTGCACCGATAATAGTTATTGTAGTACTTGAACATCACTTATCCTATATCTCAACTTCTTGTGGCGCAAATAGAATAAGAAAACAATTCGCAATCTTGGCTCTAGAGCTGCTTAATTAGGCCACATATATGCAAACGCAAAAGTCGAAATTGGGGATTTCTCCCGAACTGAAAAGTTAATAAAAGTAGCCTCAAGAGTTTGTAAATGAATGTCTAATGAGGGCACGGATTTTATAGTTGCGAAATTTGGGGTTGTTGGAGTACCATCTTAGAAAAATCGTTTCCGACATTCATTAAAATTTTCTGAAATGCCCGTTTAGTGCTGGTAACAATAACTGCGAATTATGTTCCATGATTTTAAAGTCAAAGCACTAAACTGTGTATGCATTTCTGAACCTCTGTATTCTTCCTCATGTGGTTCCTCAAATATTGCAAATGACCATTCAAAAAAAAAATATTTTCAGGCATCTAATATTTGGTTGCAGTATAGATGCAAAGCGTATATTTTTTTATTGCTATAGCAATTATATGGACACTCGAGGCGCATTTCGTTAATTTAGTTAGTAAGCGAATATCTATATACTGCCGATAAAACTAATATCCTTACTCCGTATAGTTATCCCGCAGTTTGCTTTCGCAATTGATTTTGCGCCTGTCGGACGAAACTACAAGAATTTTTTGGTTGGCATTCGGATAATTAGCAGCCAGTGCATTACCTTATTGTTCCACCGCATGTTTCTCTCAAGAAGCGCCGCGTGTGTAAGGAAGGCTAATCTAACGGGAGTAAGGAGCAGAGAAAGTTCTCAGACACAGACACGAAAAGTCATCATCTTATTTTTTTTTTTTCCTTTCCTGTCTCCGTCTCACAACAAGCACCAACTACGCCAACAAGTTCTTGTAACACAAGTTGTATTGTATGATATAAAAGCAAGGCCAAGTTTTGTTGAGAGCGCAGGGTGACCACATGCAACACGTTAACTTGGATGCATCTGCAAGAAAACTATCGTCTACAAGTACAGAAAACTTTCACTCACTAATTATCTACTCTTTCAGTTCTAACATTCCTTGCACTATTTTAGTTTTCAAGAAACCACCTGGCAAAAAGTTTAAATTATGCCAACTTGGCAAGCATTTAACTCTTTAGCGGGAGCCAAAATACAAGGGATAAGAAAAATACACTGTGGTTTAAGGCTCATTCCCTTTTAAGTTGAAAAACAATTGTCGGCACATCCATCATTTGGAGATGAATGCGAATTTGCGATAGTTCTTATGCTGTGTGTGGGATTGACGAAACGAATGATGACGATTATTGCCTCCTCAAATCATATCGCCATGCCATCAGTGGATCACGAAACCTTATGGGCAAATGAGCAGACACACCAAGAGGCAATCTCGTTGCCAAACACAATGCCGAATGATACCACGAAGCAGTAGGCAGTTTTAGTGTAGCGGAAAACAGCAAACGCAAGGATTTAGCGTTAGCGTTGCGTGCTGCAAACTGCGCATGCGCAGAACGTAAACGTAGCCATAACTCTTACGTACGTACGCTATTTCCGAAATATAGCGTTCAACGCTAACGCACGCAAGGGATTCCGTACGTAGGGCAAGATGGCGGCGCCTGTTGAAGCGAGAGCCGTCCACTTCGGATCTATCGAGTCGTCGGCCTGCACTGTTAGGCTCATTCGTTCCCCACTAATGCTCCTGTTTGCTTTAGATTTGTGTGATGATGCTTCGACAGCGGCGTACAGGTGACAAATGGGCGTTGTTTTCGATATACGTTCTCGATTAGCGGCGGAGTAGGCTTAACGAGAGGGTTTGCTCATGTTTGCTGTATCCGCCTCGAGATGGCGCCCAAGTGTATTTGCGTTAGCGTTTTGCTCCGTTCCGCTATTCTAAAACACTACCTTGTACCGCGCAGTGCAGCCTTTCTTTGCGTTAGCGTTGCGTCGCACGCTAACACTAACGTAAGCTTTTTCCGCTTTACTAAAACTCCCTAGTATATAGCTTGCTGTAATCGCTGCAGCCCAGTTGAGACCCGTAGCATCCCCCGCTATCCCTCGCATCCTGGCCCTGTAACTTTGTTGCAATGGCTATACATGAAGCGGCCGCGCTGTACGCGAAGGTGTCTGTTATCGACGGGGCTTTATCATACTTAAGGCTGCATACTGACACCTTATCACATCGATTCTGGGTAGCACGCATCAAATACGCAGTGTCGGGCACACGCCCAGTTTTCTGCTCAGCAAGATAGCAGCCAGGCCCAAGCTTGTGTACAATTTGACCCACTGGGTTTGTGAAGGATGTTAATATACCGCAAAACTATAGGGTAAAGTTCCCAAACAATGCTGACCGCCCTAAAATTCTATAGCAGCGATGGCCCCGAGAAACTACATAGTGCTTCGGCGTATAAAAATTTCGGCTACAAACCTTCGCCAAAATGTCTCCACAAACATTAAAGATTACTGTGCGAAACATACTTTATGGCGCAGAGACGCACAGTGACCGTGCGCCCATCACAACGGCTGGATCTGCAACTCGGTCTCCATGCCTGTGCTTGAAGCTGCAACGAGCGCGGAATGCCTGGCGCTTCCGTAGAGTCCATTATCAAAATTAAACAGCATCTTGTCGCCAAACATTTACCGTCTTTTGATTAATTGGTGCCAATTACGTAGTACTTACACAGGCTTGTCCTCCGTGGGCGCGGTGCGAGAGCCTGTTTGAAAGGGGGCCTGATTTATCCAAGTCGAGAAATGCGTCTCAAGTAAGAAGAGGCTATTTCAAAATGTGCTTGAATGCATTCACCCGAAGCGGAGTTATTGGCAATTAAAGGTCGCGTATGATCCCGTTCCTTCAATGCCTTGCACTACGAAGGCTACGGCGTAGCGGGGCGTGCCGCTCCGCCTGCTGAACATCACCGTGGCGCGCAGTTGAAATTACATTGTTCACGTAGATACTTCCGAATGAGGCGTCCTCAGCGAGCGCGCTCAGCCAGCGGCCGCGGTGTCTACGCTACATAGGAGCTACATGCAACTGTATAGTGCGCATGCGCAGCGTTTGCGCACGACAGGGCTGGAGTGCGCACTCATATGCTCCAGTGCCTTTGTCCTGCTCCAGTCGGATAGTAGCCACATGCGCATTTTGAAGCGCAATAGCTCAATACGAAGCGAAGTCTGCCAAGCCAGGAGCGGCCAGGAATGAGCGAGCGCTGGCGAGCGTGCGTGTGGTCTGACCTTAAGTTGTGCGTGAGGCTATTTGAGTGTTCAAAACTAGTGGAAACTAGCGAGACGACGGCAACGACAAGCAAGGTGGCCAATGTTTAATTCCTACACGGGCGGCCGCGGCCGAACGTGAGAAGACGATAGTCGGCTTATTCCGGAAGTACGTAATCATTATCCAAAGTCGCAAGCAGATTTTCGCTTACTTCAGCCTGTTGATTAAAAGGCATCAATAAATGTACACAGTAACAGATGGAACAAGCACACTGAACCAAAAACCCTTCTTGATTGATGCCCGCTATTGGCCAACACCATCCGCGTATGGGAATCTGCTAAATTACGAAATAAGGCGTCCGGAAAAGAGTGACGAGCCGGCTTCTGATGTAAGGACTGCAAAATTGGGCTACGATGTTCACAGCAAGCGTAAGCTATCCGCGTACTGTGTTTTTTCACCATGCCCGAGGGGTGCTTCAGGACCCCTTTATTACAAGATTAATACGTATTTGCAAGTTGAATAATTTGTAGAGCGCCTTCTTGGAAAAAATATCATTACGTGCGGCACTAGTCTATCGAACAAGACAGCCAAAAACTTGACAACATTCGTTAGATCATTGACGCCAACATAAGGCCGACTATTATTTAACAATTTTCCCTGCATTAAAGTTTAAATGTTTGCAGGGGGCACGTGGTGATTGCAGTCAACCAGTACTGCAGGTAGAAACTGCTAGAGCCATTTTAAATAAATACTGAGTGAAATGCATTGCTGTCCGAGCTTTCTATACTAAACTACCACAGTGCAGGCCCTGCACACTTGTAGCGCACTTTACGAGAAATCAAAGAGCTTCACTCAAAGACTAAAGTTCAAGGGGGAATAAAGATCTGTTGGCACTCCCAAGTCATTGCCGCTAGCTTAACCTTATTTTCGAAGCGTATACGATTATTGCATGCACTTACATATTGAATGTGAATCATAGTAAAAAAATCTTTAACAGAAACTAAGAACGGAGCGATGGAATGAACAATGATTAGTCGGGAAGACAGCTGTGTGGATGAGACAGCAAACTTGTGTAACTGCTATCCAAGTACAAATCAACAGGAATACCATTGGTCAGGTGATGCGTAGAGCACAAAAACGGCTATAGAGCAACCGCCTCAATAAAGGGAAATGCAATCCATGGGGGCAAAGTCAGTGTATGGTACTGGACATAAAATAATTATGACGATACATAACGATAACACGCAATTCTAGTCACTCATCAAATAAGAAAAGATGACGTTTTTATAAAATTCACCCACACAAGACGGTCAAGGCAGCGATGTTACTTAAAATACATTTCGTAGTTAGAAGAAGGGCACTGTCTTCCGGCCCTTTTCGTCAGCATCATCGCCATCATCAGCCTATTTTTATGTCCACTTCAGGACGAAGGCCTCTCCCTGCGATCTCCAATTACCCCTGTCTTGCGCCAGCTGCTTCCAACCTGCGCCTGCGAATTTCCTAACCTCATCATCCCACCTGACTTTCTGCCGTCCTCGACTGCGCTTCCCTTCTCTTGGTGTCCATTCTGTAACTATGATGGTCCACTGGTTATCCATCCTACGCATTACATGGCCTGCCCAGTTCCAGTTTTTTCTCTTAATTTCAATTAAAATGTCGGCTATCCCCGCTTGCTCTCTGATCCACACCACTCTGTTCCCGTCTCTTATTCTTAGGCCTAACGTGTTTCGTTCCATCGCTCTTTGTGCGGTCCTTAACTTGTTCTCGAGCTTCTTTCTTAACCTCCAAGTTTCTTGCCTATATGTGAGCACCTGTAAATTGCAATGATCGTACACTTCCCTTTCAACGACAGTGGTAAGCTTCCGTCGGGATTTGGTAATTCCAGCCGTATGTGCTTCAAAGCATTTTTATTCTTCTGTAAATTACCTCCACATGATCAGGATCCCCTCTGAGTAAATGACCTAGATAAACATACTTTTCCACAGAAATTAAGAGGCTGAATGGAGACTACGAATTCTTTTCTTGCCAGTCCATTGAACAATACCTTTGTCTTCTGCAAATTAACCTTCAGCCGTATACTCTTCCACTGTATCGGTTAAGGCCCTCAAGCATTTGTCGCATTTCATTTCCAGTGTTGCTGAACAGGACAATGTCACCTGCAACCTTAAAGTTGTCGAGTATTCGTCGTTGATCACCACTCCCAAGCCTTCCCAGTCTAAAAGTTTCAATATTTCTTATAAGCATGCAATGCAAAGCATTGGAGAGATTGTGTCTCCTTGCCTGACCCTTTTCTTGATAGGTATTGTTCAACCTTTTTGGTGGAAAGTTAAGATAACTGCGGAGTCTTTGCAGATATTTCCCAAGGTATTCAAGTATGACTCCTATACTTCTTGATTACGCGATGCCTCCATGACTGCTGATATAACTGCTGAATCAAATGGTTTTTCGTAATCTATGAAAGCCATATAGACAGGTTGATTGTACTCCGCAGATTTCTCTATTACCTGGTTGATGACATGGATATGACCCATCGTAGAATATCCCTTCCTGAAGCCAGCCTGTTCTCTTGGTTTGATGAAGTCAAGTGTTGCCCTGATTCTATTTGAAATTACCTTGGTGAATATTTTATACAATACTGAGAGCAAGCTAATGGGTCTATAATTCTTCA
This sequence comes from Dermacentor silvarum, assembly GCF_013339745.2. Lineage (NCBI taxonomy): Eukaryota > Metazoa > Arthropoda > Arachnida > Ixodida > Ixodidae > Dermacentor > Dermacentor silvarum. The sequence continues at coordinate 2,774,678 of NC_051154.1, read as the reverse complement.
ATTCTTTAACGTCTCCCTTCTTATGGATGAGTAAAATGTTGGCGTTATTCCAGATTTCTGGTACATTTGAAGTCGTGAGGCATTGCGTATAAAGGGCTGAAAGCTTTTCAAGAATGATATCTCCTCCCTCTTTGATAAATCGACTGGTATTCCATCTTCTCCAGCAGCTCTTCCCCTGGTCATGTCTTTCAAGTCCCTTCTAACTTCATCACCAGTTATAGAAGGAGCCTTTGTATCCTGTTCATCACTACTTCTGATGAAAGTTGCTTGGCTGCTTTGGGGACTGTACAGGTCAGTATAGAATTCTTCCACTGCTTTTGCTATCTCATCGAAATTGCTGATGATACTGCCCTGCTTATCTTTCAGTGAATACATTTTGCCTTGTCCTATGCCAAGTTTTCTTCTCACTGATTTCATGCTGCGTCCATATTTTACTGCTTCCTCAATCTTTTCCACGTTATATTTTCGAATATCCCTTGCTTTCTTCTTGTTGATCAGTTTCGACAGTTCAGCGAATTGTATCTGATCTCTTGAGTTGGACACTTTCATGTTTTGTCGTTTCTTTATTAGGTCCTTTGTTTCTTGGGAGAGCTTACCTACTGGTTGCCTTGGTGCCTTACCTCCAACTTAAATTGCTGCTTCTGAGATCAACCTGGTTACGGTTTCATTCATTACCTCTATGTTGTCTTCATCTTCATGTTCTAAAGCTGCATATTTGTTTGCAAGCCTCATCCTGAATTGGTCCACTTTTACGCTTACTGCGTCTAGGTTGGCCTGTTTCTTCTAGACTAATTTTAATTTTTCTCTCTTGAAACTGAGAGAAATCCTAGACCCTCACTAACCTATGGTCACTGCACTTTATCCTACTTAACACTTCTACATCCTGCACTATGCTGGGATCGGCAGACAGTATGAATTCTATTTCATTCCTTGTTTCTCCATTAGGCCTTTTTCAGGTCCACTTCCTGTTGCTGAGCTTCCTAAAGAAGGTATTCATTTTTCGGAGCCTATTCCTTTGCGCGAATTCAACAAACATCTCTCCTCTGGTGTTCCTAGAATCGATGCCGCCAATTGCTTCTTCGCAATCCTGCTTTTTTCCCCTCTTTTGAAATGAAGTTGCTCATGACTACAGTATACTGAGTTTGACCCTTCCTCATTGCTAATTCATCATGTTAGCTCTATTTCTTCATTATCACGACTGGAGGTTGGAGCGTATATTACCTTTAACGTATAACAACTATTTAGGTTTTATCAGCTGTCAATTAAAAGGATTGAGCTTGTTGGCAAAACGTGGCTGATAATACACAGCACAACAAAAGCCGAGCACACAAACAGAGCTGACAAACAACTGCTCTGGGCAACAGAAGAACAATAGCCTTGCGCGAAACATGATAATATCAAAACATACAGCTCTGTTTTGTTACAGTCATGACAGCTGAAGGCTCCTTGTATTATTTAAACATATAATTCTGTTTTTCTATTATCTCGCGTTTGAAACAACATGTGTGTCTTGAAATGATGCTACGCTCAGCGAACTTGTCTGGAGCGCTCAAACGCCGTGCACAGTGATTCACTGGTGCCGCTTAGTTTTGTGCATCCACAGGAGTGGACAGAAATCCATCCATCTCATGCGCTGTTTACATCTTACTTTCAGTCTTTCATCTACGCGTCGGCCTGTCTGGTCATTGACATATTTACCACAGGACAGACTACGTGTTTTGCCCACTCTCAATTTATTTTGGTGTTTTATAAGGCACTGGATACTAAGGCGGTCATTTTGCACAGATTGCCAACTTTTTTTTCCTGGGCTGCACAAACTCTGACCTTAACACGCGGAGCAAACTTGATCAAATTATGCTCAATTCTGTGCATATGCGCAGTGACGGCAGTTTATCCCTCCATGGTTCCATTACGACTTGCAGCCACAACAAACAAACTGCGTATCAGGCCTTCGCTTAGGAACTTGTACAAGGGTAGGGTAGCCTGCAGCAGATTGTACCGTTCAGATTGCTCTCCGAAGATGGCAATCTCTTGTGTTCGCAGGAATTTTCTCAAGCATTAGCGAACAATGCCATATTTTACAAATTCAGATTGCGCAGAAATCAACGCAAGTGGTTTATTGCCACATCGGTTGTACATCCAGCAAGTACGAATTTCATGCGAAAATGCTTGATTTAGGTTCAGCATATGGCTGTTTCACTTGTTCGTGAAGTGCATATACAGCATTGCTTTGTGAAAGGCAATTCAATTGTTGGAAGTTCCGCGCTCTCTTCTGTGTCCTGTGTTGTTGCGGCGCTACCAAAATTATAATTGTTGCGATCATAGACACGTGGTCTAAGCGTAATCCCGTTGTCAGCAGTTGCGTTTTCCTGACCTATCCTTCATTTCACGTTGGTGTCCATTCAGTCGTCTAGCCAACTTTCGTTTTTCAACGATTTAAACTCCACAAATGAGCCGCTGACGGTCTTTTCTACAAAATCCGTAAAGCGGAAAACCAGAAACAATACGTAAATACCGTAGGTTGAAATCGAAGCGCAGATTACCGCCCACATTATATAACAGGGTTTCAAAGAGGCGGACAGGTCCAAAAAGAAACAAACCAGAAGGGGCGCTACTGTTTATTAACCCACCTATGTGTGCACTATTTGGTGCGTTGCGCCCCGTAACATCCTTGCGTCCCTGCTGGATAAAACCGCGACAGGAAAATGGAGCATGTCAACGAGCGGCATTCATGAAACTCGGAAGAGTGCAGGATGCAGATAGAGGCGTGTTCTTTTTGCCAGCCGGGACTTGTCTCCCGAAATGATGCAGTAACGCACTATTTCTTGTTCACATTTCGAGCATGCTCCGTGTATGGCCGATGTAAACTTTCTCACAGTTTTACGAAGGGAGTCCCGTGCCCCGTTTGCGAGGAGATCTGTTGAGGCTTCTTTGGCGAAATCCTCTGTAAGTGCGGCCTCTCCGGCAAGCGCTTCGTTCCCTAGCTCTTTGCGAGAGATACTCGGCCACAGCAACGACGACTCGCAGTAGCTGCGGCAGATTAAGAAATAAACACCCAGTTCGTTGAAATCTCTACAAGTCTGGAAAAGAATGTCAATTGACTCGGAAATAGCAGGATTTTAATGCATCTTGCGACTGAAAAATTCCTGTTCTAGGAAGTACTGTTCGCGAAGGGTGGAGCAGCATAACGTGAGCCAGTTTCCTTTTTTTTATAAATCGAAGATGCTTACGATTAAAGACGCGTCAGGAATTGATGCCAAGTCACTGAGTCTATCAAGCCCAATCTAAGTGTTATCGTTGGACGTCTTCTGTCCCGTGCCACAAGATAACCGTTATATCGCACTTAAGATATACGCAGGGGTTAAAGAAATGCGTCCAGACGGCGCGACAATGATCGGTGGATTCTCCTCCGATCAATCCTTCGTCTTTCTCAAGTGAGGAGCGCCTGCTATGTTGCGGAGACCCACGATCGTCCTCGCTGCATGCGTCAAAGAAGCAGTGCCAAAATGTTGCCACATAAGATGAAGGTTGAATATCGCCACATTTTGGGGGCGTGTCTCTCTAATGTATCCCGACGCTGAGCACAGTGGCGCTCAGGGCTGAACGAATTTAGCTGCTGCCCAAAATGAACAAAGGTGGTGCTACCTAAAATATACCTCGCTTCACGACGACAGGTATGTTTCACTTTAGTTGCTCAATGCTTTTAGAAATCCTACAATTACAAATCACCAAGCCTTTCATACGTTAGTGCTGTTTTCCATTCGGCAACACCACTGTCTGCCTTGGGCTCGTACGAACACTTTTAGCTTAAGCGTTTTTTTTTTTTGTTTTTTTTTGTTTTTTTTTTGCGAATACGAGCCTGTTGTATTGGTGCCGTGCATATGCTGTGCTCAAGCACGCTGTCTTTGAGGAAAATGTGTGCGATAGTTTTTGGCACGGTTTTGCGAATGGCCAAGAACGTCAGTTTTTTTTTTCTTTTTTTTTACGAGTCTTTTTTGGCCAAAGTATTTTTCAGAAGGAACAGCACTCCTATGCAGCCGCATTCACCATGTATTTACGGCTTTTAAGTGCGTGTCACAGGTACCTCGCAAGAAAACACGAGTGGAAACAGTGAAAGCAACATTCAAAACATGAAGAAGGGTAAAAAAGAAGGACACCGACCACTGAATAAAACGACGTTTCGGTTCCCGTCAGGGGAGGCGAAACGTCTTTTCATTTAGTGGTCGGTGTCCTTTTTTTTTACCCTTCTTCATGATGCCTCCCGACTAGACGGGCTTCCGTCAAAACCTCGACTTCAACATTCAAAACACTAACCAAAATGGCGCACAAGTCTTCGTTTTGCTACAAATACTTGCTATGCGAACTATCATTTCGCCACTCGCATGCTTCCCGTTGCGCAGCTTTATTGGCCACAATTTCCTAACGCTCGGAAAACGGTGCCGGTCTATCATCACCGTTATTCCCCGACTTTTGCACTGCGGCACAATGAATATGCGGCTATTTATCGCCTATAGATCATTTGCCTTGAAGAATTTTCTGTGGGCCTAGTTGGTGCATACTTGCCAATTTTTTTAAAGGCGGAAAAAAGGCCCATTTGTCGCCATTCATAAAATCACCGAGAACTACGGAAGCCGGGAAGCCATCACCGCTCTACGACTTGGGAGAAAATCCGCGCTCAGCGTATCTCAAAGGTCATTTGAGGAGATTATTTGAGGCTCGAGCTGGTTGCCTAGGAACAAAAACATACTGGAGAAAATATTCGCAATGTGCCAGCTGCAGCAAAAATGGCGAGAAAACTCGGCACATGCGAAGCTGTATTCGCGATAGCCGTTGAAAACTTGACTCTGTCAGCAGTCGAAATAAGCAAGAGACGTAAGAGTATCGGCGGAAAAAATAAGATTGATGGGACCGGATCCGTTACAGGCATATGTAACAGTACAGTAAATATACACGTTTTAAGGAAGAGAAAAAAAGATTAAGGAGATGTAGACAAAAGGCTTGACTGATAAGTGTGTAATGTGCAATAACATACCTGATTAGCTCAAGCAGGTTAGGACAACCTTTAGTACAGCCCCGTATCAAAGGAGAATGCCAATACGTCATCAACATCATCAAGATATCATCATCATCATCATCGGTGCGAATTGAAGAGAATGGCGACTGTGATTTCCAGAATTTTACTGGGTGGACGATTTCGTAAAACCTAGGTAGAATTTTACCCCAGTGTCACCTTTATTGTTCCAGACGAGCAACCTTTCATGACGCGGATTTATCGGTCCATTCGCGACTCTGATATTTTGCAAGACACCTTTAGCTGAAAATGGAACAGCGTTGCAGCATTCTTTTAGCGGCAGACAGGTTTTAAAGATTTTATAGATGTGGATATATATATATATATATGTATTTTTTTGTTCTTGTACAAAGCAGGGTGTTCTTACATTTCCTGGAATACTCACTTACACTGAGTACAATGGTTAGAATACGTACAGAGCTGTCCATCATATACGCATATCTATTGCCGTTATGATATGTGCTAGGTGTGATTCCGTACAAACATCACAATTTACGCAAATCTCGAAAAGCAACCGCTAGATTCGTTTCCCAATTCCGCCACGCCGCCCTGACGGCGGAAGGCTGTTTAATCAAAATATAGATGATCAAATCGTTTAACCTAAAATGTGTGGTTGCTGTGGCAGTGTTTTTATAACTAATACAGTAATAAAATAGCAAAATTTTATTGCCTGAAAGAGGCGTTTTCCCCAACCTTGTCGGTTAGCCGCGCATGCGCGTTGTCCTCGGGGACCATCCTCGGGGACCATGCTCGGGCGAGCAGCGTGATACAAAGGCGAGAAACTCAGCAGTGACTATCGACTGAGGTTGTGTTGAAATATAAGGAGTGATCGTTTTCAAGTTTTACAGAATTTTTTTAGGTCGCGCGTGGCAGATAGCTTCGATTGCAGTCCTTGAGCTGGATTATTCAAAGAGGCAGATATTGCTTGCACGAGAAATCGAAACACATAACGAATTGTTCGACAAAAATTCACTAATTAACTTCCTAATGAATTACTTTACGGCACATATTCCAATTTACGAATTGTAGCCCGTGAGATTGCAACGCATATGTACTTATAACGAACTTTGAAGATGGCATGTGTTTCAAGATATGCGCCATCAAACTAGCGGTAAAAATGCGCGTTGTTCCAGTTTACTTTTCAAGAAATAGCTATTTTGATGCATTCAAGCCCAAAACTAACTGGGACGCTGATGTATTTCATCGTATACTATGGCAACGAATATCTCGAAAGTGGCGTCATCCTGAAAAAAGTCGCTGTTTCGCCCGAAAGGCGAAGCATCGATTCCGATAGCAAATTAGTGGACAGCAATACGAAGTAAGGATAGAAGTTTCATCGGCCGCATAAAGTTGTAAACATTCTTCGCTTACTAACTTAAAGAACACGCACGGTGTCACGCGCGTACAGATAAACATGAACACATCTCGCTCGATGGCCGCGGAAACTCGCTGTCGAAACGCTGGAGTGAGTGTTTGGACTTATATAATAGTGTTCATATAATTGCTATCGCAATAAAATAATTCTAAGCGGATCCACCTTGCAAGCTCACCGGCTACACTTGGTAACTTGCAATACGTGCCGCAATGTAATTAATTATGAAGGTAATTAGCAATTTTATTGCGATATATAGACACTCCAGGCGCATTTCTGCCGTCGCCGTGAGGTTCCCTATAAAGTCCACGGGCAATAGCATCGTCGGCCGTATGCTGTGCGTGCGGTGAAAGCTTGCGAGGGTGAGCCGACGATGGCGGCTCAATCCCGCACGTGGAGGAAATCGGGGAGGAAGCGCGCCGTATTCTGTCGCGCGCAAGGCTCCGGGGGGAGGGAGGGGCACGTTCTACTTCGGCGCCGGCCGCCCTATCTTGAAAGCCATATGCGACGGGGACAGAGCCCACCGTGCGCTGTGTTTCCGCAGCTTAGTTCGCGTTGATGCGAGAGGCAGCACGAAGTCCAATTCGCTCGCAGCCGCGCTTCCTCACTCTAGCGTTTCGACAGCGAGTTTCCGCCGTCATCGAGTGAGATGTGTTCGCATTTGCTTGTGCGCACGTGACACCATGATTGTTAATTGAGCTAGTATGCCTATGTTTACAAGTTTATACGGCCGATAAAACTATCCTTACATCGTATAGCTGTCTACTAATTTGCTATCGCAATCGCTGCTTCACCTTTCGGGCGAAACAGACATTTTTGTTAATTACGTGTTTCGACTTCTTGTGCAAGTAATGTCCGCTTCTTTGAATAATCCAGCTCAAGGACTGCAATTACCTATCTGCCCATAGGAAATTTTTTTAAATTCAGTGAAGCCTAAAAATTACCACGAATTGTCAAGCGGAATAAGGGCGGAAAGAAACGATGTGGACAGGACAGACGCTCCACATCGTTTATTCCTGCCCTTATTCCGCACAACGGCGCTACACGATGCACCAACTGGCCCACCAGTCAAAGCTACTGAAATTACCACCCAGTATATACTCTGAACAAACATGTGCAGCCGTGGGCCAGTGGGTAGGACACCCGACTCGGTTGCGGGAGGTGCGTGGTTAAAGCCCCAGCACCGGACACCCACCGGTTTATAAGACGGATACAAGCAACCCCCCGGCGTGGCGTCCGGCTTTCGGGGGTTTCCGTGCTTGCTTGGCTTTGGAGAGACCGGAATGCTTGCTGTGAGAGGACCAAGAAAAACAAAACTTGAAGCAACTAAAGAGCACCCCATAGCGGTGGGGTGTCACCAAAGCCGTGGCGGGAAAACGTGTTCCCAGAGGCCTTCGCAAGCCTCTACGGGCCCCCTTTAAAAGCAAGGTCCAGTTTCTAACACAGGGAGGCCCTGGGTTCGAAACCCATTACACTGGAATTCGAACCCAGGACCTCCCGCATACGAGGCCGACGCTCTATCATTTCTCCGCCGCTTTTCTTTATTGCTGGTCTTGGACATTTTGCAGAGCACACACGGCCGCGTTCTACTCCAGGCGGCATCGTGAAAGCCATCAGCGTCGGGGACACAGTCCACCGCGCGCTGTGTTCTTGCGGCCGCCAGGAATAGAACGCGCCTCCACCTCTCCCTCCCCCCGGAGCGTTGCGCGCTACGGAAGACGGCGCATTTCCTGTCAGCTTTGCTCCCTTGCGCACGCGAGTCGGGTCACCCTCGCACGGTTTCACTCGCACATACGGCATGCGGCGACGGTGTTATCGCCCTTGGAATTGATACGGAACAGCCGACAGCAAAAAAGCACCTCAAGTGTCCATATAAATGCTATCACCATAAAAAACTTAGTTCATATTCAGCGATGTCTTCGTCGTCATTGCCTCTGGATCGTCATATTTTCGCGCTGCTCGCTTCAAGAACGACTGAGGCCGACGAACTCGGATCAGACGACGAGATGGCTATGTCGGGGTATCAGGGGCGTCCGGGTACGTGAGGGAGAGCGAAAGGTGAGGAGCACTTCTGTTCTGGTGGTACTCCTACGCCGTCCATCGCCAGGGGAGACACTGATTGTAGTCCTGACGTCACGAGATTTGACCCGGTCATTACCGAGCTTCCCTACCCTGACCTCCGTACCGATGGAAATCCCGAACCAGCGCGGTTGAGGGTTCGCTATTCGAACTAAAGAAGCGTCTAGAAATTGCGTCGATGAGAGCAGAATGTGCGTGGACCTTCAAAACGCAGACAATCACGTAGCAGAACAGTTTTCAGGTAGTGGTTAATATTACAAGCAAGCTTCGCGTTGCGGTATCTGACTGCTTCGCTGTGCTACTGGGTTTGAAACCTTTTCTGCTTTTTTTCTTGCGTGTGCGTTGTTTTTTCTTATCTGCGGCAGTTTCTCTGCAGTGCCAAAAAGCTTTTCCCCGATAAGATCTCGCAATTACAAGTGAAATCACGCAGTGTGTCACACCTATCGGACCATCCGCTCATGCGGTTAGGCACGTTTATTCCGATTTCTTAATACGTTTATTGCGCTGTTCTTAGATTTGCTAGTCTCTAGCACATGTAAAAACAGCGCAATAAACCTACTCAAACGCGTGACCCAACAGCCTGATGGATGTGGCTGTCCGGCAGCAGTGACGGCGCACTGCTAGCAATCACGTCAGTGGCGAAAAAGGGTGCGCCCTACTGGCGCAGACACGAAACATTTTAAGGTCGAACACGGGTATTTAGCGCAGCACTCGGAGATGCTACCCCAAAGCTGAAAACGTTTTTTTGTTTCTTTTTTCTCATTTCTAACATGTTATGAACATTAGTGACACACAGTTGCTAATTTAAACACGAAGAGTTATGGCACTCAGCCACACTATGGCTGGCCTAGTCATTTTAGGTCCAATTAATTTAGGTCTCTCAGGGCCTCCACCGGAAAGTTAACAACGGCCGATGTGCAATCGATTCTATAATGTCATATTAACTCTTGACTGCTAAATGTCCAGGTTTCTGCCCCACGATCGTTGTTGGTTTCTTGGTGTCCAAACGCCAATGCGTGATCACCTCCCCCCTCTCCACCAAGCGTTCTTAACCTTTTATACAGGGTGCCCCAACTATCATGCACCAAGATTTAAAAATATGCAAATGCCACGTAGCGGGACAGAATCAAAGTAAGGTTGTTTGCATATTATTTCTTGCATTCCGCCTAATTACACAATTAGCCTTACATATTTGATCAACTTCTCAAATATTATAATTAGATGAAAAGTGTCAATGAGAAAGTTGTAGAGCAAGATCAAAAACTCCCCGATACAGCTTTCTGTAGCTAAATACGTGCTACATAAAAGTGTTTTTCCGAGCGTGAAAGAAGCCCGCGAATACACGCAAAATTGCGGCGCGACTGGCTGCTCGAGGCCCTTGCGTGGATTCGCGGGCTTCTTTCACGCTCGGAAAAACACTTTTTTTTTGAGTGGGTGAGAAAAATAATCTGAGGATCTCCAAGCGAAGGCAAACAACATTACCCTGGTTCTGCCCAGCTACGAGGTATTTGCATATCTTTAACTCTTTGTGCATGATAGTTGGGACGCCCTGTATGTGTCCAGAGGCTGTCGAATTTCACTGTATAATTACCATTTATCCTAGATATGTTGTAGAAAATGATCTTCAGGAATGTCAACAGTTGGGTGACCAATAATTTTGGCAGCGGTTGCCTTGTGCGGTCTTTGTGCTTTCTTGTGTTGAATTTTTGTTTGTCCTTCATGCGTTACGAAGAAAACGACACTGTAGAACGTGGAGAGCCATTGTAGAATACCATTACAACACTGCCTTGAATTCTGTTCTATCGGCATGTGTCCCTTCTGACGTTGTCTGTCCATTTTATTAAGCTGTTCCAACGTAAGAGCACACGTTTCCTGGCAGAAGCAAAAAAGAAAAAGGTACAGATTTCATATATTGAAGAAATGGGGGCTGGGCGATACATACCGAGAGTTGGAACTGCTGTGTCGGCTATTTGTGTGCTTTGAAATAAATACGTGCTCTCTCTTTATGCATTTTACAAGGCACTTAGTTGGTTTTCCTGGTTTTGTGATTCACGGTGTCTATATTTAGTTCAAGTAGGAATTGACGAGCGGTAATTGTTAAGCTGTGTGGGTTCATTGCAGCCTTTGTAGAAAGTTACTTATTGAAGCGGGCCAAGGTGTCATACTGTTAATAATTCAAAATGTTTCCCAGACTCCTAAAACAATGGCACGAGGTACGAACTTGAAATTCCGTGGAAATCGGGGTAATTTTTAGTGCAATGCGCTGTGAAACTTTCACGTACTTGTTTTAAATGTAACGTCGTAAATAATTACTGAACCCTTGTTTTTTCCCCTATATTTTTCGTCATTAGAGGCTGTTTCTCCGGTGTATTCGGCGAACTAAACAAGGCACCTTGTTCATGTTTGGGGAAAATTAGGGGCCCGGTATGCGTAATGTGCAGGTAACGTTCCAAAAAGGTGAGTTAAATGCGCCTTTTTACAATACATTACGTATGCAAGTGGACCGTTTAATGTGTATTTAACGAGCGGCGTAAAACATATGTACTACTGCTGCCCTGGCATAATTACAACCGACGACAAACATATGGGAAACGCTACCCCAAGTTTGTGTGCGATGTTAAATGAGTGGTGATGAAATATAGCTTTTGCAAAAAAATATGAAAAAAAGTCTTAAGCAAGCGTTCCAAAGTGTCACGCTGCCGTTATTAGCTACGTTTCCCAAATTCCTAGGAGTACTCTGCATTTCACAAGCTTAATACTTAGAAGGAATTGGCGCAGCTTAAGTGGAATGTGTCGCAAAATTTTAACGTGTCTGGCTTACTTCGAATAATTATTGAACACTCGTATTCTGATTTAAGCGAGTCAGCTTCTTTATGTTTGGTGAACGAGGTAATGGCTGATGTGTAGGCAAAGTTTAAAGTCAGTGAGTAATTCAGGCTGCGCTAATAAATTACGTATGTAAGTGCTCTAGTGTTATCTAACGAACGGGACGGAATTTGACCCGTTGCCCTGGCATCGAGACCAAATTTATCAAAAATGGTTGGAACACTATTTCTGGGCTAAGTTGAATGAGTTCGATCAAGCACAGCTTCAGTAAAAAAAAAATGTCTTAAACAAGCGTAAGAACTTGTGATATGGCGGCTGTCGGCTATATGTTTATATTTCGTGGAATTGGCAGGGTTGGTCACCGTAAGTGCCATGTCTGACAAAAGTTTTACGCTCCTGGTCCAGTTAAAATCTTTGCACATAATTAACGCACCCTCATTTTTTCCCTATTTTCATGCGTCATAAGGCGTTTGTAGTTGGTTTCTGCGAGGACCTCGGTGAACTAATCAAGGCGGTTATATTTGGCGAAAATAAGCGGCACCTGGTGGTGTTCAAGGGGACACAATTGCCGTCGGCTGCAAGAGCTTTGTGTTTTACGACCACAGCAGAAGTTATCTCGCTGCCCTGGGAGATCTGGGAACGAAACCGAGATAAATTGATGGCGGGGGGATGCCATCAGCTGTGCTCGGGCGAAGGAAAATGTTTGGTGATGAATTACTGGTTTTCAAAAATTCCTAACAAGAAGTGCTGGAAAGCGTTACATGCAGACAAGGTTTGAAACAGAACCGAGCAACATGTTAAGGTGCCATTACAGGAAACTACTTGAGCAGCTCGAAATCAACAGCTTCGCTTGAAATTAGTGTGTAATCCTGCAAACATCTGCCCCCCTCCTCGAGAAACACCTGGCACGCTACAGAAGACACCGGCGACGCTCTGGCTGTCGCACGAGGGCGCGGCGTGTGCAGGAGCAACTCGCCGGCCTGAAGGTAGAACACGGATGGTTGCTCCTTTCTCGTTACAATTTTTTTTTTTAAAGAGTGTCATATGAAAGAACCTTCAGTGATTTAAGTAGACGAAGTAGCCTTGAAGTGCAAGTGTACAAGTTAAACTGTGGCCGCGTCCGTACAAGTGTGTAGGGACGCGGACGAGTATATGCTTTTAAGCGTATACGCAGCAGTATGTCGTCTCATACGACGCAGTAACACACGGTACCAATTCCCAAGTTTTTGATAGTGGTCTGCAAAGCTGTATGATTATAGCACCGTCTCCCAAAGAAGCGTCAAGAAAGAACTACTTCTGAGCGCCAAAGCAAACGTTAGGACAAGAGTCACTCGCGCCTGTTGGCGAACAAAAGCTGAAGGTGACTTCAAGAGCGGTCAGCGAAGCTAATTGTTCGGAAGAGTTGCGCTTCTGTTACTTTGCGGATTGCGTGTCGTTGTAACTGTGAAATGCTGCCACATGGATGCACTGGCAGTGTGTGGCAGCAGTGATGATCTGCGAGCTCACGCTTCACCGCAACACTTCCAAAATAAACGCCAGAGCGCTGTTCCGTGCCCGGCGTATCTCAACCAACAAAATACGTCTGCCACAAAGACACTGCTGGGTAATACACTGCATATAGCTGGTAAAAAAACATAGGTCGGCGGTAGCTTTGTCTACAGCCTATTTGTTGTGGCACAAGTACTGCTCTGTATAGGCGACACTAGTTGGCCGCGTGCTTCGCGACGACGGCCGCTGTTGCTGTCTCTCCCGCAAAGCGCTTATTTACAGAGGATTTCGCCAAAGAAGCCTGCAGACAGACGTCCCTCTCAACAGATCTCCTCGTAGAAAGCAAACGGGGCACCCGACTTCCTTCGTGAAACGCTCCATGTCATGTGGGGAAGTTTACATCGACCATACACGGAGCATGCTTTAAATGTGAACAAGAAATAGTGCGTTACAGCATCATTTCGGGAGACAGGTCCGGGCTGGCAAAAAGAGCACGCCTCTGCCTCCTGCACTCTTCCGGGTTTCATGACTGCCGCTCTTTGACATGCTCCAGTTTCATGTCGCGGTTTCATCCAGCAGTGTTATTGCGCACCAAATAGTGCATATATCGGTGGCTGAATCAACAGTAGCACCCCTCCTGGTTTTTGTGCCTGCCCGCCACTTTAGCACTAAGCTACCGTAGTTACCTTATCTCGTTTTGCAAATGTCACTGCACTGCCCCCTCACTGTGCCCTCAATATTGTAACCATTGAAACGCATAGTGTGCTGCTTAAGCGCTGTCCTTCACATCTTATTTTGGAATTTTTTACGAGACTTCCGTAGTCACGAACAGAATGTGAAATACTGTTTTGACTGCTACAACACACCTGAAAGAGCTTCAATTAGATTTTATAAGAAATTACGAGTTTGGTGTACAGGTGCCACACTTCTCCGGCAAAGGTGACGAACTGGTCAGAAAGTTGTACGACATCGCATAGGCAACTGAACTGTGGATGGTAGACTGGCTCTTGTGTCTCCCGGTTACGCGCAATGAACCGGCAAGCTACATTTACGCATGTCTCTGATGTAGCAAGCATAACCCAAATTTGTGACGGGCACCTGGGAATGCAGCACACAAACAGCACAAGGAGCGCTCTCGCTATTCCAAGATGGCGCCCCGCTCAAAAGCCAACCTTGATCGACCCTCGAGGGATCGCAGCAGTAATAAAGTTGTCTCTTTCGGGCGGGTAAAGACTGCAGACGACATGAAAGAAACTGATATCTCTCTTGTATCAGGTGCACTCTTGATCGCAGGTGTAGTTGGAGCTAGCTGTCATATATACGAAGATTTGTATAGAGGTGCTGGCACCGACCCTTAAGGGGGTAAAAGAGTGCTATAGACCTGCGGACGCGCAAGACGGCTTTCGCAGACATGATCCGCAAATAAATATAAAGAGAGGGGCAAACCTGCGTCATCGTCGATGCTGGATCCGCTCGAGTCAGGCGGCTCGTAGCGCGCATGCGTGCGCATGTGGCGCGTGATCATGTCCCGGCGGCAGGCGGCGTACGGGCACAGCGGGCACTTGTACGGCTTCTCGCCGGTGTGGGTGCGCTGGTGCGTGCTCAGGTGGTCGCTGCGGCTAAACACCTGGCCACACACGCGGCACGTGTACGGCTTGAGCCCGGTGTGCAGCCGCATGTGTCGGGTGAGCATGTCGCTGCGGGCGAAGCACCGGCCGCACACGTCGCAGCCGTAGGCGCGCCCGTCGCCCGGCGGCCGGCCGTGGCGCGAAGCCACGTGCTTGGCGAGCCGGTCGCGCTGGGCGAACCCCTGGCCGCACGAAGAGCACACGTGCGCCGGCAGCGACAGGTCGAGCGGCCCGTCGGGCCACTCGGCCGCGCACTGGCCGCACGACGAGTCCGACGAGCTGGCCGGCGGCGAGAAGACGTCGTCGCGGCGCTCGGCCAGTTTGTCGAGCACGGCGCTGAGGCGGCGCCGCTTGCGGGCCTCGCCGCTCGTCATGCTGCTGTCCGGCTCGGCCATGCGGCCCCCCGCAGCAGCCCAGGCAGCCGCTGCCCAGGCCGCCCGCCGGCCATCCACGCTGCGAGAAGCGATAGTGAGCGTCGGTGGGAGCTCGTGGCCCCGGCACGAGCGCCCACCGAAGCACCTCACCTGACGCCCGTCGTGGTCGCTGCGCAGCTTCACGCGCCGCCACCTCGCGCGCTTCTGCGGCGGCGGCGGTGGCGGCGGCGGGGCGGCGGCCTCCCCCGCCCCCGCGCGGCCGCGCAGCCAATGGGCGTCAGGCGCCGCCCCCCGCCGTCAGGATATTGTCCTCGCCTACCTGCGCCGTCCTTGGAAGAATCCGGAGGGATGCACGCTTTGCGAAAGGTCAGCAATATTTCGGACGCTGCCAAACGGTCTCTCGGATTAATCAACTGTTGGGGTGCCGTAATAGTGCAACTAGCGCTGCACGTTTATTTCCGAGCTCAGCGCTCGCCGTTGGCACCGTTGTGACCGTGTTCTATCGTCGCCACTATCTGTCTTGGCGCTTATCGCCGTGATTCTAGAATTAGTTTGCTTTCAAGCACACAAACCTCTACCGACGTCAGTCTGCTTCTGTTGCGGCTATACTTGCGCCCATTCGGGGATGGTTGCTTTCCTCGAAACAACTATTCAGAGAAGGCTAACAATGTGCACTGCTGTCAGATAGGAAATAACGTTTTCTTTTGGGGAATGAGCCCTTTCCCAGGGTTACTTGGCGATCGAACCACCGTCGGCGTTGCGGAGAGCTCCACAAAACGGCCGCTGCTGCACTCCAGATCCTATTGCGCTATTCAAAAAATTCATTTTCCCTTCCGTTACAGAAAGGATGGGGCAGCCGCTAAAAAGTACCTTTACAATGAGCTTGACGAGGCGACGGTTAGCAACAACGTACAGCATATCACGGAACAAAGGTATGTTCACCGTTCACTTCAAGAGGAATAAAGGCTGCTTTCGAAGCATAATTAAATTGTGCTTACCAGCCAGCTGCATTGGAATACGCACTCCCTCAACCACGTGTTGCAGAAAGTGCAGTCAAATCCAAAAGTTTCGAGCGGCACTTCTAACGCTAATGGAAGCCAGAAAACAACTGAGCGGTTAAATATACGGCACGTGCTACACATGCACAGCGTAGATTAAGAATAGTTGGAAAGGGGACGCTGCTACGTTTACGGCATCTCCGCTTGCCGCTAACATTTGCTGCTTATTTTATTTATCATACATGCCAAAACAGGAGTTTAATGTTGAATAGCTTGAAATGACCACTGTGTATTAGCCAACGAATATCTGAAAAAAAAAAATAACTATAACGCTGAAAGTCAGGGTGTGACGCAATCCCGTGTGCTCGGGAAGAGCCAGGATGAAAAAAGAGAACGCCCCCCCCCCCCCTCCCCCCCCAAAAAAAGTATTTCTTGAAAAATTTAAAGCCGTATCGGGCACCCACACCTTGCTCACAAATCTGTGAACAAAAAGGTGAACAACGCTCGCATGTGGGACCTCTTTTCATTTTCCACTAGATACATTGTTCGGGGCTCTTTTTACATCAAGCTATTATTCTGCATCCTCCGGTGTACAGTCTCCTTCCTCCTAAAGTGTGACATCTCGACGATATACGAGCTGAAAGTAAATCCAAAGGCCCTGCTCTGAATTCTCTAACACTTGGTGACATTCCGCTGTGATACATGGCTGCCACACGGGACTTGCCCACTCCAGCATCACAGCTGTTTTGTAGGCCAGCAGTTTTACCTTCTAGTTGCATCACTTAGATTCCGTCATAGTATCCACGATTTATTTCGTGAGATGTCACAAATATAATCGACATGTCGTGTCCAGTTTAGTTGTCGGTAACTTGGAAGCCAAGATATATTGGGATACCGTGTTTAGGGGTTCAGCGTGTATGTCCTCTAACACAATGGAAGTGGCTGCTTTTTCTGTGTCGCTTGAAAACTTTTTTAGTGGTGTTTAAATCCATTTGCCAATTTCGGCACCAACAGCCTATCAGGTTTAAGTGTCGATTTCTCGTCCTCCATAGACTCTATTCTTGAACATACAAAAGTGTCCTCCGCATAATGCTTAATGAGAACTTTTGACGAAAAGCCATCATCCATGTCACTATTGTAGAGACCAACAGATCCCTGGAGAAAACCTGAACGCATGGTCTGTCGTGTACTTGTTGCACCGCGTGGCAGGCGACAACCTGCTTTCTTTGTGACAAGTAAGCTGCAATCCAATTTATTAGTAAATTATTCTATAAAACAACGCTTACTTTATGCAGTAATTCTGAGTGAGAAATTTTGTCGAATGCCAGTCTAAAATCGAGAAAAATAACGCCCATTTGCCCCCTCGCGTCTACACATTCGCTAATGTAATGTGTAACAAGAATCACCCTTGTACATGTTACAGAAAAGAAATAACCGATTACAATTACAATTACTTCACTCGAAAATGTAATTAATTACAGTTGGTAATTACTGCCCCACGAAAGCAACTGAGGAATTACTAAAAAGTAATCGGTTATTTTTACGTTGCTTTCCTCCGAACATTTATTAGCATTACATAGATACCGTATAGAGAACGAGCTGGCCTGGCACATTCAATGCCTCATCTGCAGCCCATTGCTCATCTTCACTAACGTTTGCTCTTGAAAAAAAGTCGCAGTTTTGCCCGAAAGGCGAAGCATCGCTTGCGATAGCAAATTAGTAGACAGCCACACCAAGTAAGGATAGTAGTTTTGTCGTCCGCATAAACTCGTAAACATTCGCTTACTAACTAAATTAACAAGCATGGTGCCACGCGCGCAGAGGCAAACAGAAACACTCTATGAGCGCTGACATTCGCTGTCAAAACGCTGGCGTGAGCTTCTGCAACAGCGAGCGAATTGACCTTCGTTTTCGCTTTCAAGATGGGCTCCAACCGCGCAGCGTGCCGGCTGACCCTGCAACATACGATGTCTTCGCACTTCATACAGAACATCACGGCGACCACGGGAGTGTCCAAACGCAATGAAAACTTGCCTCGTTTTCCTCGTGAGCACTGAAAACTCGCTCGATGTTGTAACGTACTCCTCAGGGTTCAATTGACGATTGGGCGCGCATCCTGGCATCTTACACAAAGGGCCCTTGCTACGAGCACAGTGCGCCGGCTGGTGGAAACGAACACTGAGCCCGCCTGAAAATCCGCGACGCTGCTATCACCATCTCACACCGAATGCAGGTTCTCAACGCTGCCCCGTCGATAAAGTAACTGGTTACATGTAATTGGCTACTGAAAAAAAATTACACTGAGCGTTACCGACTAAACAAATTAACCGTTAAATTACCAGAAAATTTATTCGATTACGAGTAATTACAAGTAATTCGTTACGTATACAACAATGGTTACTGTCAAGGAACCTCGCCTAAAGCCGTGCTGATGATTGCCGAGTGTTCCATTTACTTCAAATAATTCTAGTAAATGCTTATTTAGTGCACGTTCAAGTCTCTTACAACAAGTACTTGTCACAGACATATAGATCATATTCAGAGCCTTTTTGCATATCGGTATTATTTTATCACATTTCCAGTCATTCGCAACTTCCGACCTTTTCAAAAAAGCATTTGGTGTCGTATTAAGGCCGGTTGGCATTCTGTCATTCAGTTCCAGTAGCAATTTTAGGTTACCCTCTTGGATATCCGCAATATCAGCCGTATAGGCCCGGTAAGGCTACGAACTTTATATTCTGGTGTTATGCCATCATCATCTGTATGTACTTATTCAAAGTAATCGTTTAATGTACAAGCTATCTAAAATGATTAGTAATAGTCTGTTTGTAATTTGCCATATATATATGACGCACTGTTTGTGAATTTTTATACCTCCAAAATGTTTCTGGCGGTGTATTATTAAAGCTAGTTTGGGAGTCATACATGTATCTCTGCCTAGCATTAGCCACTTGAGTTTTGAAAGCCAAGGAGAGTTGCTTCACGCCATCACGTTTAATGTTAGTGGTTAAAGTGGCACGCTTCGCTCACACGCGCTTCAAATGACGCTTCAAATGAAGAAGTTTTCGGGAAGCCCATGGATTCCTTCTGTGTACTTTTGTTGCTTTCGCTTTGGAACGAATGTTTACATCACGGTTTGCACAATTTCTTTAAAGCTTTCCCATGCGTCGCCAGGCGTACAGATGATGAGTCAGACCTTATACAATGTCTAAATTTACCATAATTTTTGTGGAGGCAATCAAGAATGGAAACGTCATCAGCTCTGTGAAACTTCGGTACGAGAACCGATTTCTCTGGAAGTGGAAGAACGCACGTGTTTAAAAATGAATTTTCACCGTTGAATTATCTGAAATTTCTTCTAATACATCACAACTGAATTTGTGTTGTGCGATAGGTGCACTCAAAAAGATTGAGTTATCTGCATTAAGTGACAAAACCACGTCCAATAGAGCGCGGCACATCGACGTGACTTTGTCGAATCTATGTGGGGCAGATTAAAGTCACTACAATTTTTTGGTTTAACTGTGCAAAATAAGCAACCAAGATGTCGTGTAAAGGCTGCGTGTATTCTTCAAATGAGTCACCGCATAAATGTGAAGATACTGTTTCCTAGTCTGATGTTGCCCCCTCGATTTCTAAAAATGAAGGTACACACAACAGAGTTGATGGCACCACAACCTACGACAAGCTGCGTAGTAAGCCCAGCCAGTTCATTCGGGAGAGGCGCGCGTCTTGAGTTTCTGTCGGACCGACGAAGCGTGCTTCCGTGCCGCGCTGGCCCGCAAATGACGCACAAACACCTCTCCGGCAACGCCTGTTCCATTCAGCTTTGAGCTGTTCCGCAAAATCTCTCCTTTGACCGTCGAAAAATTACTAGTCTGTTGCTTGCTCGTTTCTTTCCGAGACGATCTATGCATTCGCTGATCACTGGAAAAAGTTTCTGGCCTACAGCTTCCACATATCATCCGGCGTTTCATTCGGCTCTTCCGGTAAGCAATAAATGATGATATTAATCCGTCGCTAGGATTGTCCAGATAACCGACCTTATCTGAAAGATTTGAGAACTGATTTGCTAACTCAGAAATACAATTTTGTGTTTCTGCGACTTAACAAATTCAAGTTTAGTTAGTCTTCCTTCAAACTTCTGGATGGCATTTCCGTTTTACTTCACGTCCTTCTGAAGCGCACGCTGGTCACGTTTAATTTTAGAGACTGTCGTTGTATGCTCCTTTAGCGTTTTTAGAATTTGTTCCGTATTTTCTTCGAGTAAATTCCAAGATTTAGCTCAACGTCTCCAGTCTTGATCAGCAGCATAGGCCAGCCGTAACAAACAAGTAAAGACAATGCGTTGGGGCACGGCTCAACAATAACGAACAGTCCGTTGCTTCGAAAGGATGCACAGCTCTGCCTTTCCTGCAAAAAGGCAAGCGTATTTGAAGGCATGCTTTGGTGCGTGCCATGTATATCGATGACGGACAACAAACATTTCCCGCTCTTTTCATCACGAAAACGTGGCGTTTATAATTTTTTTCCTTCTTTTTGACAGAGAAGGAAGGAGTGTATTGAATTGCCGGTCATGGAAACTTTATATTAGGCTACATTTATTCTCAATGGAATGTTAAGTTTTTGTATCATCTCTGACCCCCTAACCTCTCTCGATGACAGCTTAAGAATGCAACAGCGCAACTGAAAGTTTCCATAAATACGCCTCGCGCTCGCTCGTTTCGGTGATGATGTCATGGAAATTATTTCCAAGTGCGGGGGCACACATGGTCTTTTCAAAATGTTGCTTCTCGGAGTCTGCGACGTGCGCGATGTTCGATCGAGCAAACTTGGGTGCTGCATTCATTCTCTTTGATTCTACTCGTTGTATACGTGCAGCACGACCACTCTTTTGAGAAAGAGAGTATTTCGCAGTCCGAGCAAATTCGCTCTGTAGTGAAGCCACTGGAAAAGCGGTTGGTGCTTGCCGAGCAAAGGAAAACCACACATCCATTTGTCCTCAATTGGCTTCCAAGGGATGCCGCAATAAGCACACAGTTCCTTCTGCTTCGCCAGGAAGGAAAATAGACTGCATTTTCCTCTCACTTTCTGAATTGGTTTATTCCATGCATGTTTTTGGAGGACTCGTCGAAAGAAAACATTGGCGCTTTTGGCAATCGGTGAAAAAATGCTTACGCAAATTTGATGCATATGTATAACGCCAACGAGGAAAATTGGATGTTTGTGTAGCACGATGACATTTCGATTGAGGTGCGACGTCTGTTTCAACGCAACGTGCACAAATACGCCCTCTATGCTTGCGCACATCAACGCCCACCGCAGCCGGCCGCATGGCGACGCTGGTAAAATGAATGCACCGCCAAGCGAGCTGTTACAACTACCAAAAACGAGTGACAGCTAAAGATGTGTCAGTCGCCAGATGTCTACGGTCTTGCCACGCCCAGCGCGCGCACTTATTAACAAAGCGAAGAGCGAGAAACGATTACATTCAAATGATACGTTACATTGCTTCCTTATGCTGCATCATTCCATGCCAAATGTCGCAGACCATATAAAGATTTTCTTGCAAAATAAATCCTGGTCATTTACCAGCTTGCTCAGTCTTTCCCACCAAATTTCTGCTGAAAGAAATTATGCTGTCACGTGAGGCGCTTCCAAAATTTGCTCAAGAGCAGGAAACATTGTTCTGCGACAAAATTATTACAAACGTTATTTTGGGGTGTATAACGTACTGCACAAATTCGCCTTCTGAACCTAGGGCTCTATTCTGGACACGCATGGCAGCTGCACGGCCGCCATTATCCGCCATCTTGGCTGTCTCATTGGCTGTCCAGAGGTCACGTGTTTTGAAATTTGTGGTGGGAAACGGAAGTTTTCAAAATGCAATTTTGCGTTTTCGTCAGAATGACGAAACGTGACGTTGAGCTGCAAGTTTTATCGGCTAATACTTTTTTGTGGTCCTTGGCACCTATATTGCGACTTTAGCGCTTTCAAAAGAAAGTGGACGGTAGCGTGCACTTTTTGGAGAAGCCCGTGCAATGCATCTGCAATTTCGCGAATATGTGGTGGCGTTCCAAGATAGCCGGCATGTCAGCTTGTTCATTGGCTGAAGGAATATCCCGTGAGGAGCGTCACAGGAAGGGCCGTTTCGTAAACGTCAATTTAACGTTGCGTGACGTTGCTACGGTGGCTAGATGGGTAGGTGTGCCGACCGGCACGTCTGGAGCTTAGTTCACCGCTTCTCCGCGTCATGACGCAAAATTGGCGCTGCGGTCAGTAGAACGGTTCCGCAGCGCGCGTCGTCTGCTACAGGGGGCTGGCGGCGAGCAAAAAAAAAAAAATTTTTTTTTAAATAAAGCCCGTATTGGAATAGTTGTATGTCGTCTGTTCGTGTCAGTTTCAAAGGTGAAGAGCTCCGCGTCTCTCGTACGGTTTGCAAGTTCCTAAGCGATGTGGAATGTTTCAGGTCAGAAATATGACCAGCGAGATTAGCGGTGGCATTGCTCCGGCCACCAAAGAAGACCACCAAGGAGACTTACTGCTTCCCTCCGAACTGCAAGTCGGGTTCTAAATTTGTGAGAAAGACCGCGGAAATGTTCGCCCCGCGCTGCTCAGTAGCTTGCTCAGTATCGGCGACGTTAATGAGCAAGCCGTACACCGAAAAGCGTACGTCGATGAGCTCCTCGACATCGGAAATTTGCAAGCCGCACATGAGGTGCTCAGCGCCTGCGACATCGAGCACCGCTGCGCTGCTACAGGGAAAAGAAAAGTGACTCTAGGCTTATATTCTATATAGCCTAGAGTCACTTAGAGATGTAGCAAGGAAGTTCCTGCAAAGAACCAAGCGCTCCGATTGCTCAGGGACATTACTGAATTCAACAGAATGAGTAAGAAGGGCTGTTGCTCCCTTCTGAAGCACTAAAAAAACTGGTAGCATCGCTCGAAGACGCCTTCAAGCTGTGCTTCAGTTTAAATGAGTTACGAAGGAACAGTATCGCCAACTTTGCATCCTTTCTGCAGCTGAATCCTCCGAATTTGATCGGCTGTGAGCGGCACAAGAAAGAGCTCACAAACGATGTTGTAAAGTTGTATTCAATTACACACCTTTACTTTCTTGTCAAGTGCAAGAACATGGTGCGCGAAAGCAACAGGGAGAAGAGGAATCACCTGAAGCGGAGGCGTGTGCTGTGAATAATGTTATGATGTGGTGGACCAACGTAGCGACCTTGCTGGCGCTAGGCTATTTATGTTGGTGCGTCTGCTGACTGAAGTTATGAGAGCATTTCTTGTATTTTAAATATATTCATGAATCTAGCCCAAGACGAATTGCTTTATTTTATTCCAACCAAACAGTGAACCATATGCACTTACCAACACAATTCGTCTCGTAACAATTTAAATACCGTAACAGAGGCAGCAATAAACACAATAGCTGGATTTCTCGAAATTGAAACATTAGAACTCACTAAATATCACATAAACACGTTTCCATATACCATATAAAACCACTGCAGTATTGTTTTATGCATGGAAAAAAATGTCACAGTTTCGCCCTAAGGGCGAAGCAATGAATGCGATAGCAACACAGCAATGTCATACGAAGTAAGGTGAGCGGCTTTGGTAGCAATATGAATTGTAGTAAACATGAGCTGATTAAGTAAGCAGGTGTGCTGCGGCGTAAGTAGACCGACATGAAGAGAGACTCGATGACCACGAGAAGGCGCTTGTGAAACGGTGGTGTTGATGAGAAGCGCTTCCTGTGGGCAGCGCGTGAGAAGGGACACACCTGTAGCGCTGCACTGCCGATCCGGGCAGCATTGCATGTGTAGCGTGCGTTGGAAAATGTGGCCCGACTATTACTAACTGAATGAACAAGCGTGGTGTGAGCGCGCACAAACAAACACGAATAGATCACACTGAATGACTGCAGACAACGACTGCCAAAACGCTGGCAGCAAGCCCATACGCCGCAGCAACGGGCGAAGGTACGTGCGGTCTATCGCTTCAACGGAAACTGAGCGGTGAATGCACGGCGCATAAAGGTCAGAGCCGTGTGGAGATAAGCGACGGTGCGAGCGAGCGACGAGCGCGGTTGTTGGCAGAGTAGAAGTGCGCCCCCCCCCCCCCCCGCTCCCTCCGGCGCTGGCTTCCCGCTTCCTTGCTTGCGCGTGGGAGATTGAGTGCGTTCGCTCTCCGTGATAGCGCGCGTCCCCGCACGCTTCCGCTCGGGCATACGGCGCGCGGCGAAAATTTTATCTATAGGGAACCTCACGGCGACGGCGACGGCGACGGCAGAAATACGGCTGAAGTGTCCATATAATTGCTATCGCAATAAAATGCATAGAATTGTAAATGTGTAAATACCAGTAAATGGGGCCATCGTCAAGCTAGAAAATTTACTTCAGCATATCGTGTCTTCTGACTAGACTACCGTAACAAATTCCCCATTCTGGCTTTGCCTACACTGCTCAAAACGGCATTGTATAACGCGTACTTCAAAGCTACAGTAGAGACAGCGATACCATCAAACACGCTGCTCGTCTACACAGCGCAGCCAACGTTGCGCGCAGCTCAGCCGTTATACTGTCCGCAGCGCCACTTCTGCGTCATGATGCGGAGAAGTGGGGGACTATGCTCGGTCGGCACGCCTACCCATCTAGCCACCGTAACGTTGCGCTGGGCCGCCATTGCAGAGATTTTCCGCCATAATTTGTGGTGCGACGAGCCACGCGAATTATGGTAATGAGCGGCCATATGCAATGGCAGTGGAGAGGCATGCGTATCGCCGCATTTTCCCTGTCATATGGGGCCATAAAAATATTTTGTTCACAACGCGTGCTCATAGCATTTGCACCGCTATCGGGTGGTGTCGGCATTTGTGTTTTGAACCATCTTTTTTATTAAAAACACGTTTATTTGAAATAACATTGGTTGAAACTAGCAAACTTTCTGCGACATTTTGCACTTTTCACTATTGCGTTTGTATCGTAATCAATATAAATGACTTTTCGCGTCATCAAAGGCTATGACAACGGTGACTTTTTAATTTATAAAAAGAAATGTACGCAAGACGGCGTCTTGAAGTTTCCTCTCGCGGTGCGAGTAAGCAGCGAAGTGCACAAGAGACGGCAGTGCCGGCGCTTGCGTCGCTCAAGCGGATACCTGTGGCGCGCAACGCTATCGATTATATTCGGTCGGGCTGAGTCACTTACGTTTCACGAGATAGCGATAACGCGGCCTAGAGCGTGCGCTGATCATCACTGGTCGCGTGTGTTGTCTCAAGGTAGAAAGCAAGCGCGTGGGCGCCAATGTACGATGACTCATTCCGTTTCCCGAGGACATGCATCCGCGCTAATGAAGCAGACGACAGCTTGTGCGCATGCAGACGACGGAACCGAGAAACGGTTTTGATGGAATAATCTTACGCTTTGAGCTAGCGGCTTTATTTTTACTGCGGAGGAAACTGTTTTGCTTTATCAAGAATGCTAGGTTCAATGCCTACATTACAGTTTCTTAGGCGAAACGTCAAATTTGCGTCACGTTACGAAAGCAAAACGGGGCCATCAGCGCCATTTTGTAAGCGTCGCGCCTACGTCACGCGTCGAAGAAAATGGCGGAATGTCCAGAATAGCGTCTCTAGAGATGTTTGTATTCAAGATATAGCGGTTTGTATTGGCAATACGGTCAGAAAAAGGGCCACATTTTGAAGAAGAAAAAAAAAACTTGGATATTGACCCTTGCTTACTGGCAAAATTGCTGCTGATTTGTTCGTTGCAATTGTTTTACTTGAACACCCTGGACCTGTATTTTACAGCAAGAATGCACCAGCGCATTGTGCAAAGTTTTTTTTAACATAAAAACCTACCAAAATGTCCACTCGCAGCCCTGATGTTCGCAATTATCACACAAAGTGCATTAGAGAGGCCTTTTGATGGCCTTCAATTTCCATCATTATCTCGTATTTATTTTTGTTTTGGGCGCGCGACATGAATATATGAATTTGGCCCCTGAACCACACTCGTTCCGTACCAGGACTTGACCGCACAGCACAATGGCTGTGTGGCCAAGAAAATCATTATACATGGCACACGACTTGGTCTCATCTTTGTAGAAATGACCCTAAACAGTGCGAGCTGCGAATAGAGCCGGGACACACGTGAGTGCCTTTTTGAAGCGAAAAGGCTGTCGTCACGAGCGCGGCTCGGGCAGCATGTATCGAAGCATCGCCGGTGGCCGCAAGTTGAGCAGTAGCGAAACGCGCAAGTACACCGCAGACGGGAGCCGAAGAACGCAGCGAGCGAAGAGGCGGGCAGCGAAATCGCGTCAACTCTCCCAATACACGGCGGCCGGAACGCGTAAACCAAGCCGCACCAATTAAATCGAAAAACTCGATAACATTACTCGCACAGGCTCTCCGGCCGCTCCAGCCGCCCGGAGAGCCTGTGCGTTCTGTTTCAGAACGATTTTTGGCAATTTTTTTGGTTCGTGTAGAGCCATCGTGCGATGGGAGGATTGACCTGCTGCGTTCCTGGGTGCTACAACCACAGCACAAGGGACAAAGGCTTCGGATTGTGTGTGTTTTCTAAAGAGCGAAAGCTTCGAGAGACGGGGATCCAACGGATTAATAGGTGGTACTGGTAATACACGGGTACGAATAGCGCGAGAAGAAACACGGGTACGAATAGCGGCCGCATTTCGATGGGGGCAAAATGCGAAAACACCCGTGTAGTTATATCTGCTGGAATTTATAGATTTGTCGATTATGATTAGCTATTGATTGGCTATCGCAAGGTATTGGCCCCGTATTTGGGCTAGGCTAAGAACTACCAAGTCATCCCCAGCATTTTCCGGAATTGATTGATTATTGATCGATTATTGACTAGCTACTGATTGGCTATCGCAAGCTATTGGCCACGTATTTGGGCTAGGCTGAGCACTACCAAGTCATCCCCAGCATTTCCCGAAATTTATTGATTATTGATTAATTATCGATGAGCTATTTATTCCCTATCAATTGGCTATTGCAAGGTATTGGTCACGTATTTGGGCTAGTCTAAGAACTACCAAGTCATCCCCAACATTTTCTGGAATTTATTGATTATTGCCGATTATCGGTTAGCTATTGATTGGCTATCGCAAGGTATTGGCCACGTAATTGGGCTAGGCTAAGTACTACCACGTCATGCCCAGCATTTTCCGGAATTTATTGATTATTGATTGATTATCGATTAGCTATTGATTGGCTGTCGATTGGCTATCGCAAGGTATTGGCTACGTATTTGGGCTAGGCTAAGCACTACCAAGTCATCTCCAGAACTTTCCGGAATTTATTGACTATTGATCGATTATCGATTAGCTATTGATTGGCTATCAATGACTTGGCGATGATTGGCTATCGGCTCTTTTATGTTAAAAACGCCGCCTAGCTTACCTGAGAACTTCTAGATATCGCTATTACCGAAGTCTGCAAGACGTGCGCGAAACCCCTGTAGGTAAGCATCATTAGGGCACGAAAGTTTCGGCGCCGCATTTGAAACCTGTTTCCAACAGGTATACAAATCCTATTATATCCGTCGCTAAGCAAACATAACGTTGCAGTCACAGAGATGCACGTGTGAAAAAATTGTAACGCAAAACGACCGTGTACATCAGCATGTACTACATACAAAGCTCGAACAAATACGATACTCAATGCGTAATCAGCGGGTAACAACCGAAATGAAAGAGCAGCAGGCACTTTTCAACGTTCGCCTCGCATGCTGCAATGAACAGCCGATGTAATTTAAAAAAATACGTGACGAGTGTTTCTCGGTGGTGGAGTCGCAGAGATGTCTGCCAAGCTCGTGCGCAGTACTCAACGAGCGCGCATAGCGGTGGTGTGGTGTACTACAGCCAAGATAGTGCTACTTCCGGAAAACTGCCGCATGCGCAGATCCGTCAGTGGGATAGGTCTATTGGACCTTAATGCTTTCGCATTCACAACTCATAAAAAGTGCTTTTTATCAAGTGTAAAGTAACACATCGATATATATGTATTCACCTGAGAGGTGGTAATCGAGAATGTTTTCAACATTACGTGATGAGATTCTTTAGCATTCGCATAGTGCGCAGGTGGGGCTATACTGACACATGTACTTGTTTATCTTTTTCCGGTGACCGCTTTGCACAGGTTCTGATAGATGCGGGCGCGTCTTGCGCTAAGCGGTAACGTTTAACATTTTACTTGAATTTGTTAGCCGGTGAAAAGCGGTCACCGGAACAAGTACACGTGTAAATATTTGTCTTAAACCATCGTTAGAAAATACAGTGTGTTAGTGGCACCTGTCCCGTCTTTCACTACAAGTGTCATCCTGTTTGGTGCCATTTACAAGGTCGACTTAAGCAGGTCGCCAAGCGTGGTTCGAAACGCGTGCCAAACCATCTTGGCAGAGACATCCTTGAAGGCACGATTGAAGAGCGACTAGGTAAGGGGGGAGGGGCAGAAACTCTGAAAGAAGAGAACCTATGTGACTAAACATGATCAAAAATGTTTAGTCAGAATACTGCCAAAAAAGATACAATTCCGTTCAAATAGTTTTGCTGTACTAAAACAGCATTTTTTTTTCTATTTTACAATGTAATCATTGGTTCTTGACGACCCTTACCGACCAGTTCTTCTGGCGCGAGACATAGCCGGCCTGTGCAAGCCTCTGCTCACTTATTAGGTCGTGCATATTGCGTGTATACTTCTAGGCGAATACCTCTCTGGCACTGTGATTAATTCTCATCCTATAACCTTGCGGTATTATATAAACGTATAGAAGCAATTGCCGTCAATAACAGCCTAATTATGTGATCCTTAACATAGAGGCAACTCCTGGAGACCGTTTTAATGTCGAGCAGGAACGCAGCCTCGAACCTAACTAACAATT
Organism: Dermacentor silvarum; assembly: GCF_013339745.2. Taxonomy (NCBI): domain Eukaryota; kingdom Metazoa; phylum Arthropoda; class Arachnida; order Ixodida; family Ixodidae; genus Dermacentor; species Dermacentor silvarum. The sequence goes on along the minus strand of NC_051154.1, from coordinate 2,745,928 downwards.
GTCCACTTCACCGCTCATCATTCATGTCTGCCCGGTTCCCAACAAGAGGCTACGAAGCCGGGAACTTCCTGCAGCCTCTTGTAAAAAATGCACATGGCAAAAGGCGGCTTCCTAGCATTGGTAGTACTTTGTGGAACAGTCTTCCTGTACACGTAAAACAAAGTAAATACTTTTTTTGTTAAGCTGAAACACCATTACAAAGACCTGTATTAACGTTGAATTATAATTACAATACAAGATGTCTGCTACCTGCATAAACACACAACTCTTGTATTGATATTGAATAAATATAAATCTCTGTTATTATTCATGTATGGATCCAAACTAGCTTGATGCTAAGGATCCAGATGCTTCTCATGTATTTTCATCATTTTTGTATCCTTTTGGCAAATAAATTCAAATTAAAAAAATGTCACAGTTTCGCCCTAAGGGCGAAGCAATGAATGCGATAGCAACACAGCAATGCCATACGAAGTAAGGTGAGCGGCTTTGGTAGCAATATGAATTGTAGTAAACATGAGCTGATTAAGTAGGCAGGTGTGCTGCGGCGTAAGTAGACCGACATGAAGAGAGACTCGATGACCACGAGAAGGCGCGTGTGAAACGGTGGTGTTGATGAGAAGCGCTTCCCGTGGGCAGCGCGTGCAAAGGGACACACCTGTAGTGCTGCACTGCCGATCCGGACAGCATTGCATGTGTAGCGTGCGTTGGAAAATGTGGCCCGACTATTACTAACTGAATGAACAAGCGTGGTGTGAGCGCGCACAAACAAACATGAATAGATCACACTGAATGACTGCAGACAACGACTGTCAAAACGCTGGCAGCGAGCGCATACGCCGCAGCGGGCGAAGGTACGTGCGGTCTATCGCTTCAACGGAAACTGAGCGGCGAATGCACAGCGCATACAAAGGTCAGAGCCGTGTGGAGATAAGAGACGGTGCGGGCGAGCGACGAGCGCGGTTGTTGGCAGAGTAGAAGTGCGCCCCCCCCCCCCCCCCCGCGCGCTCCCTCCGGCGCTGGCTTCCCGCTTCCTTGCTTGCGCGTGGGTGATTGAGTGCGTTCGCTCTCCGTGATAGCGCGCGTCCCCGCACGCTTCCGCTCGGGCATACGGCGCGCGGCGAAGATTTTATCTATAGGGAACCTCACGGCGACGGCGACGGCAGAAATCCGGTTGCAGTGTCCATATAATTGCTATCGCAATAAAAAAAACCAGCGTGCCGCGCCGCTTCTCCCAGCGGCAGCTTGGAACAGTAGCGATGTCATTGCGATTTATTGCAATTCTAACATGTCCGGTCTGTGATTCCTGTGATGTCCGATGACTCAAGGTCAACGGGCTAACACTGCTGTATTTGCCTGCAAAAAATTCACCGACGATTACGATACTCCCTACTGCGAAATTTGACCACAGCTCTATACGTGTTTTCATTTCGGCGTGCCTTATATATCTCTACATTACAGGGAAATATGTTACTTATCGAATGTGTTAAGCCCGCCAACACCAGTAGTCTGCGATGAATTCATGTATACGCGTGCTCTTTTTTTTAATGCGTAAGAATTCTTTGGCGAGTATCCCGCCAAAATCTGTCTGTCACGTGAAAAGTGACAGCCTAGTATCTGCACAAAAATGCCTAGTGATTTAGCGTGGAAGCTTGGGCGTGTTGGTGATTCATTGGCAAAAACACAGCGCAAAAAAGACACGGACACGAGAGAGCGACACGCACACAGCGCTGACTTGCAACAGTTTATTCATGAGGACATGAGGGAAGAAATATATATGGCACTGCCATGCGCAACATGTGAATAATTAGCAAAACACTGCAGCATCATTTCGAATGATGATAATAATAGCCACGTGCTAACAATGCATACTGGCTGTTTGCCATTCAAATCTTGTTAAGATATGCGATTTCCCGAGATGAAAGTGCACTGACGCACGAGCTATCAAATTTCCTTATGAAATCTGCCTCAATGATTTCACGTGTCAGCTGCGAATTATGCCTGGCCAGCACTTCGCTTTTGTCAAAATACGGCTTACACCCGTGATCACGGCAATGAATGCCCAGATGACCCTGTATCGTGTTGTACACGTTATTGTGGTGCTCCCTGAGACGATCGTTTATGCACCTGCCGGTCTGTCCCACGTACTTTTTTCCACAGGAGAGAGGAATCATATACACCACGCCAGTGGTGCAGGACACTAACCGATTCTTGTGTTTCACAGTGCATCCTTCTACACATTTGGATACACGCTTTGGAACTCGTTTGGTCTCTACTCTAAACGTGCATGCAGCACTAGAGTTGGACCTCCATCACTCATGTGCTTGCAATGAAAACACTGCTTCCACAGATTGTCCAGCCCGCTCGGGAGCCTACTCCTGCCGCTGATGACGCACCCAAAGCAGATCGTCAAGTAATTTCAATGCTTCGTCCCCTCACAGATGTCATTCCTCTGATTTGGACGAACCTTGGAACCGCGCCTGCTCCAAGGGCACTGAAAGTACTGGACGCCTTAAGGCCAGTGCTTGAATCCCTCAAATGCAGAGATGGCCAACCATCACCCATCCTTTCGAGAAAAATTCAAGGCAGCATCAATCCTCCAATGGAACCCAAGAGGATTAAGTCACGCCTTTCATACTTTTGTCAGTTTATATATACTAATATATTCCCAGTCATTGTGACATGTGGGCCTAACGTGTCAAAACCAGTCGGATTATCGGGATACGAAGTTGTTACGCCCACAACTGGCGCATGCAGCAAAGTCATCGTTTTTATTCGTCTGGAACTCACTAATGTTTGCCAGACGATTCAGCCTCACGATGACAATCGATATGTTTGCCTAACAGTTAAAAAGGGCAAACTCATGTTTACACTTGTAGGCGTTTATATATCACCTTTAAGTGATTTTGATTCCAAAAGGCTTACAAACAGCTTGATGGTGTCTCCTGCTCCATGGGACATCATCGGAGATTTTAATGAGCGCCATATGACATGGGGAAGCACACGGACAAATTCAAGAGGACAAAGACTAGCAAACTTGGCCTGCAACCACGGCCTTTCACTCCTACATGACGGCAGCCCAACGTTCCTACGAGGGGTGAATTACGGCAGCTGCCTTCACCTGACTTTGTCTCCAGCTCTTTCACAAGACCTGTTAAATGGTTTTGGGATATAGAGACCCACGGAAGTGATCACATTCCCACGTACCTTATCATCAAATGGATGTCCAGGGCCTTCTCACGGAACACCGTTTGATCAATTGACTAGACTACTTTTAAATCTACTATGGAACATGCTTACCCAGAGGGACTGTCCTCTGGATTAGAAGAAACAACCAAGTGTGCAATGCGAGATAACACGCGTATGGTCACCGTTTCCTCTAAGCACACCAATTTGGATATAGATTTGGAGCGGCTTCGTGCACTCTGTCGATGCGCGGAGCGGTGATACCGGCGTACAAAATCCATCGATGACCTTAGGACAGCCAGACAGACGACTGCAAAAAAAAAATAAAATCTAGCGCCGCATGGATAGATTAGCATCTCCACGTTGGACAATGTTTTGCCAGCCACTAGACCCCCGGAAGCCGCTTTCCTACATCTAGAGAACGGTCTTTCCCTGAACAATGCTTCCCATTCAAAGCGTTGGCGCTCCCAGAGGCGACTGGATGTTGCAGAAGACTTTTGGATCGCTAGCCAAGCAACCGGTCCAGGCTATCCAGCCCCCAGTGACATCCCTGCTTTGCGTGACTGCCGCATGGATCTTCCTTTCACAATGGAGGAACTTGAGGCGGCTTTTGCTCTGTGCAGACGTTCTTTATCCCCAGATGGAATATCCTACCGCGCCTTGTAGAATAACCTGAGCGAACCGATGTTAGGTCTCTGCAACGTATATCCTGGCAAGATGGCATGGTTCCCAAAGAATGGAAGCCGCTTGGTTCCTCTCCTGAAGTACAGCAAGTTCCCACTTAAACTCACCTCATACCGCTCAATAGTGCTGGCCAGCTGTATGGGAAAGGTAATGGGAAAGATGATCCTTGCCCGCTTGGAGTGGTAACTGGAACACTACAACATGTTCCCAAATTGCATGGCTGGTTTTCGTCGAGATCGCTCATCAATAGACAGTGTTGTTGATCTTGCTACGAATGTCCAGCATCAAAAGTCATGTAAAAGGTTATCTGCAGCTTTGTTCTTAGATGTCAAGGGGGCATATGATAACGTATCTCACGAGGCTATTATCGATGCTCTTGAGATAATTGGCCTTGGGGGCCGAGTTTTTCAATGTATTTCTCATTTCTCACCTATTTATGAGATCATTCTTTGTGTGTACCGGCGATGGCCAAACCGCACGACACTACGCCTACCGACGCGTTCCTCAAAGCGGAGTGTTAAGCCCCCCCCCCCCCCCTATTCAACCTCTCACACATTGGTCTCGTTGACCATCTTCCAGCAGCTATCAAGCTATCAATGTACGCAGACGATATATGGGTATGGATTTCAGGTGTGACACGTCCTCAGATGCGTGCAAGACTTCAAAAAACTGCTACTCTGGCAGCTGTATACCTCCGGAACTAAGGACTTGAAATCTAGTCAGACAAATGTGCACTGGTGGCATTTACTCGCAAGAAAATTACACCCTACGCAAATGTCACAAAAGAGCGCGTAATCAAAGCGCGCGCCGCGTGTCACGCGAGCCAGCGAAAGAAACACGCCGGGCCCGCGGCAGCTTCAACAGAGGGGGAGAGCGCATACGCTTCAAACGGGCGACGCGACCAACGGCGTCTAAACGTCTAGAAGAACGTCGACGAAGCGACGGTAACCAGAGAGACAGAGAGCGCGTGGGCGCCGAGACACCTTCTCACCCGGCGAGTCGAGAGAGAGAAAGAGATTACTACAGCGTGAGCGTGCGCCGACAGGATGACTCACCACCCCCACGACGACGCTCCGACGGCGGCGGTCGAAGGTGCGAGAAAAGACTAGAAGATTCCCAGGCTTTGGCCATGCTACGGAATAACGACTCCGATAGGAAGGTTCGAGAACACCTGTGAAGGATATAAAACGCCGTGCGGGAATCAGAGGGGAGGAGACACCTCCGGTGAAGAGATGTAGCGTGAAGATTGACCGCCTGCGGAAGAAGGGGATTCCCCGGTAAGCTAGTCGACGAGTTCATGGAGCTTCTGCATTTCCGGAAGAAGTTCCTTCTTCGAGATTTGCCCCGAGTTACCCCGAGATTGTCCGACTGAAGACCAACACGGGTGAATACGATTGGACACTTAGTGTTCCTATACATTTTGTACTTTAGGTATTGGACTCTTAGTGCTTGTCGTTAATTATTTCCTGTGTTTTGTGAATACCCATCTGAATTGTATTGTGTTGTGTCTAGCCTAAGTGTGCACGTGTGTGTGTAACTGCCTTGTGCGAAGAATATATTTTGTGTTTTGACAACTCTGGGCTCTGACTCGGTCTTTGGAGAACAACCGGCGTTCGCTGGCGCACCAGAGGGCCCATTACTAATTGCCCTTGCTCCAGAGGGCCCACTCCTAATTTTCGGAAGCTGATAAGTCGGCTTTGAAATAGGTGACCCGTAAAATAGCAAGCGATTCTGGGATGCGCCGTCTGCTAGCTGTTTCCGGTTCGAGTCAGCGCAGCCGCCGCCACCGCTTCGCCGTTGAAGTCAATTGATGCGCCTGCAGTCCGTTCTTCTTTCTGGGGTTTTACGTGCCAAAATCAGTTCTCATTATAAGACACGCCGTAGTGGAGGGCTCCGGATTAATTTTTACCACCTGGGGTTCTTTAACGTGCACTACAACGCAAGTACACGGGCGTTTTCGCATTTCGCCTCCATCGAAATGCAGCCGCCTCTGCCGGGATTCGATCCCGCGAGCTCGTCCGGCTTTGTCCCACTCGAAGATTACCCGGTCGCAGGTGCCTAGCAAAACTATCATCGGCTGTTGAGCCGTTGGCTGCTTAAATTCAAGCATTAAAGGTGAACGCATGTAACTACTGCCTTGCAGCAACCCTTGCTGAGCCAGCTGTGCACAAGCATCAGAGGAATGGCTGCCATTACCAAAACTAACAAGGCAGAGACCATCCGTGAACAAAAAGAAAATGAACGTACAGTGCCACTTATCAGGCGGCGATTAGCTGTGTAAGGGCCGACACGGAATGATTCCCCAAGATATTTATTTCTCTAACATTGACTCAGGTAACCAAAACTATTTCAGTACTCGCGTGCACATATAGAGGTATTATGAAACGAGGTTTTACGGCGCGAATTTAAGCGGGACACAGCGATATACATACATAATACTCGTAACCAACTAGCCCACCTTAGCTCCTTCAGCACAGATGAAATAATGCGCAGCCGTAATATGACGGCGATACGGCCATTGTTGACAAAAAAGCGAGAACGTCTAACTACGTACCACTTTAAATGAACCTAGAGTTTCGACCGAGAAATGTTGTTGACAGCGCGCAAAGTTATCATTTTCAGCGTTGGCTGCGCCGTTATATCGACGATATCGGTTTTTAGCTACGATCACAGAGCAGCATGCACCACTGTAGCCATCGCCTCAGCACCCGATTTTCTAAGTAATGCTTCTATACGCTTGGTAAATTATCGGATAACGATAACTTTTTCACCTGTCTGACTGACCTGCAGGCAGAGCAGTCAGTGACGGTGCGTCCAAGCAACGGCAAATGTCGTAGAGCTAAACCTGGCAGAAACAAAACAGGCCGCCGGAACGAAAACCAGAGTTCCTTTATGAATAAAAGCACATCCTTGCCTTTCTTGGCTCGTCGTCATCGCGCCCAGAGTGAACTAAAACCTAGAAATCAGCTGCATGAATGGTACATTTATGGTCGACAAAGCGGACGGAAAGCTTCGCACGACTGACAGTTGGAACAGCGTAGAAAAACACGTGCGCCGGGCATGCCGCCGATGCCGCCGCGTCGTCCGTCGAACCGGAAGCTGCTAGCAGACGGCGCGCCCCACAATTCCCTGCGATTTCTCGTTTTACGGGTCACCTATTTGGTCCGGCGTCTGCGCCCCGTCCACAGGGTCTGTAACAGCAATCTATATGAATGGCCAGACCATTTCTTATGAGAAGACTCCGATTTCTTGACATAATCATTGGTAGACATATCTCATGGAGCCCGCACTTCACCTACTTGTAACAGCGCCTGACAGCAATCTCCCAGCTTATTGAAATTTCTGGGCGGAAAGGGTTGGGGAATGTCAGTGCATGCCGCAATGTTGGAGTTATACAGGGCTCTTTTTCTAGGCTTTTTAAGACACAGTTTGCCCGTACTGTCCAATACTTGTATGAAAATTCTTCGTGCTCTACAGGCTATTCAAGCTCGGGCTCTCAGAGTTTGTCTTGGTTTGCCAGAATGCACACCAGCAGTGGCGACTACTGCAATCACCTGGGACTAACCAATACCAACACACATTGTGGTGGAAGTGCTGAGAGTGCACGTTAGGCACTTTGCCCATGCCCTATCCCATCATCTGGCAACACTACCGTCAGAAAGGCCGCCGACATCATTTTTGCTAATATTTCGGATTATTAGATTTCGATGGATGCAAAAAGCGAAAACGCCCGTGTGCTTGGGTTGTAGAGCACGGTAAAGAACCCCATGTGGTCAAAATTAATCCGGAGCCCTCCACTACAGTGTGCCTCATAATCAGAACTGGTTTTGGCACGTAAAACCCCACAAAGAAGAATAAAGACAGCCTTCCATCAGGCTTCACCCCCCCCCCCTCCAACTAAGCCATAAATTTCTCCATGGTGTTTGGCTCGACCGACAGTGCACCTCACTGTACCAAGAATCACGAAAAAATCTGAGCTGTCATCACCTGCTCTTAAACAACTAACTCTGTTCACTTTGCACGAGTGGTACGCCGACCACGCCTATATTTACACCGATGGATCAGCAACTCTCCAGTGTTCCTCTGGAGCCTTGGTTTTCGCAGCGAGATCCACCACCATCAGCTTCAAGACATGTCACCCAACGACATCGACGGCTGCGGAACTTGCAGCTCTTCGCGCTGCACTTCGTCTCGTCAGCCAAGAACAACCTCGAAGATGCTCAATATTCAGTGACTCGAAGGCAGCACTGCAGTCTTTGCTGTCAGCCCTGCGGCGTGGACCACACGAACAACTGATATTAGAGATTAGAGAACTGATCCATACCTTGACTGAGAAAGGACACCACGTGACATTTCAGTGACTTGCAAGTCACTGCGGCGTTATAGGTAACGAAGACGCCGATAACGCTGCTCATTCGGCTCTTCAAGGCGACGAAGAAGAGTCCATATTGTTATCAAGGACAGATGCCGCTAGAAAACTTGGAAGGCTCACCCGGGATATCACGTTATCCATGTGGAACACACGAACTTTTCAAAGCAACCGGCTGCACCACCTAGACGCCTTTGCATCCCAGCTGGACTCTAGCAACGCGAGGCTACCCTACGTTGTCGAATACGGCTAGGAGGGGCCTTTACGAAGTATTCTGCATTCCGAATCGGATGGGCCGACAACGCCTCGTGTGAGGACTGTGGTAGCGAGGAGACTTTTTAAAGGGGTCAAAACACCAAATTTTGAGGCTATAAAAAGCGTGCTGTAGGCTTCCTTTGTATGCAAGGACACTCAACATGAAGTGCTGGACAAAGCAAACATTTAAAATATATTTTAATTCCCTTACAAAGAGTGCCTAAATGGTCGTCCTCGCGATCGAGACCCATCGCTAGCACGATTGACACCAACGTCAGTCTGTTGGAAGCTTAACGGAAGCTTTAGTGACGTCATAACACATTAGAGTGACGTACAATGAGCAGTGACCCACAGCAGCGGGCAAGCCTAGAGAGCCTCGAGTCCTGTGCGGTGAGCCGCATCAGACGCAGACGTAGAGCTGTAATCGAAGCTGCCGCAGCTGTCCATGACAACTGTCGGCGTAGTTTTGTTTGCCTGCGCTGGTACAGAACGTGTACCCACTAGAGAGAGACCCACTAGAGAGACCCACTACATACAGGTGGCTATATCCCCTCTTCCGAACAAAAGCATCGCCTCGATGCTAAAAAAATAGGCGTAAGAAGAAAAAGAAGAAGGCAGGCAAGGCGAAAGTACACACAAAAAAAAATTAACGTCACGCCGGCACAGTCAATGAACGCTGAAGCAAGCTCACGAAGATAAATGAAAAGCAGAAACAAAGAAGGGAATGAGAGACAAAACGAAAAGAAAGAAAGTTACGGACGCGCAATGTACGGCTTCATGCTCACAACATGAACTATGAGGCAACAGCAACAACAACAACTCCGTGTCCTACTCCGTGTCTGCGATGCTGTGTCCGGGACAACTTCGTAGTCTACGTCTCTGACGCGGCGTAGCACTTTATTCGGACCGAAATACCGGCTCAGCAACTTTTCACAGAGGCCACGACGGCGAACGGGGGTCCACACCCAAAATTGGTCCCCGGGGTTGTAGGACACGTCCCTGTGGCAGATGTTGTAGCGTCGTGCGTCTGCCTCGATTTGCCAGTACTGAAATGTACTGGCAATATTAATGAAATCGAGAGAAGAAAAATAGTGGGCACGCCGTAGTCTATTTAACGAGTCGTCGACACGCGGCAGCGGGTACATGTCCTTTTTAATCACGTTGTTGAGCTTCCGGTATTCGATGTAGAAGCATAGTGTTCCGTCTTTCTTTTTGACAAGAACGACCGGAGACGACCACGGGCTGTTGGAAGGTTCGATGACGCCATCGTCAAGCATCTTCCGGACTTGCGTGCGTGTGGCTTCGCGTTTTTTTGCCAAGACGCGGTAAGGTTGCTGGTGTATCGGGCGTGCATCTTCGCACGTGATGATCCTGTCTTTAGTGATGGAAGTCTGGCGTACCTTTGAAGAATTTGCGAAGCAGGTCCTGAATTCAAGCAAGAGCTTGCGCAGTGCTGCCTGGCTATCGGTGGACAGTTCAGGATTGATGTCGAGATGGCCCACAGGCGTGTCTGCTGCCTCCACTACGTTTGCTACTGCGTCTGCAAACGCTAACGAAGTGCCACGGAACAGGTGTCGGAGCTCGTAGCTAAACTTGGTAACAAGCAATTGCGAATGGCCAGCACGAAGCTGCATAACACTTCGAGCCACACAAACACCTTGCTTCAGTAGGTGTTCCAAGTTACTTTCGGCCACCGCGTCGCCATCGCGTAAGCCACAGCATGTGACATCGACGAGGACACTGGCTCATGGAGGAAGCGTTACACTGTCTGCAGAAACAGGAAGTACGTCGTCGCACCGTTGGCCGTCTTGCACGTCGATTGCTCGTTCGGCAGAGAAAGTGATACGACGCTCTTGCAGATCAATAATAGCGCCGTACTCCTGCAGGAAGTCAACCCAAAGGAAAACGTCGCGGGAGAATTCGCGTAAGACAAGGCAGCTCGCTACGAATGTATATCCTTGAATCTCAACTCTAGTCGTGCAGGCGCCCAGTGGAGTAACGACGTGGCCGCCAGCCGTCCGAATCTGCGAGTTATGCCAGGGCGTGATCACTTTCTTCAGCTGCGTTGCTATTTTCCCGCTTAGTATCGTGTAGTCTGCGCCGGTCTCCACTAAAGCACTAACGGCGTAACCATCAATAGTCACTGGTATATCGAGCGAAAGCCGGTCGTCCCGTTCAGCTGCAGGTGATGTCGGATCGGTAGGTTTCCGTAACTGCGTCCGTCGGAGGTCTTCAGCGCTTCGACCGTCAGCGACCTCGCCCCCAAAGATCGCCTCAGTTAGTTTTCCCGGCGGGGACTGGTCGACCGCTCGAGAGAATACCACTGGGGCGCAGGTGAAAATCGTCTCGGAGACGGCGATCGCGACTGCCGCCTGGCAGGCGGTGGCAAGGGCTGCTGAGAGAGGTATTCCTGAATGTCCCTTGGTCGCTGGCCGTATCGGGGCGGCGGCGAGTATGCGGAAAAGCCGCGAAGCCCAAGGCGCCGGTATGGGCACTGGCGGTACAAGTGGTCAGCTTCACCGCAGTGGAAGCACAGAGGCCGATGATCGGGTGTGCGCCATACATCCGACTTCCGAGGGGTTGGGCGTCTGTTGTCGACGTAGTGAACCGTTTGCTCCGAACGTTGGGCAAATGGAGCGGCATGAGAAACGGGCGGCGGCGTGTACCCAGCGTCGTAGTACGATATCGGCTGCGCGGACTGAAGTGACACCGTAGGAGGAGCACGAACAGCGGCGCAGAGGAAGCAGGGCGCTTTAAGGCTTCTGCGTAGGTCGCACGGTGGTATTCAGGAGGTACTCCCGCGGCGTTATCAGGAGGCAAGGTGCCACGGAGCGCCTGGTGCAGTTCGTGCTTGATAATACTGGCTATGGAGCTTACTGTAGGGTGCGGTGTTACGGCGGCCTTTTGCAACTATTCACGCACTACAGAGCGGATGAGTTCTCACAGACAGTCACCGTTGCTTTCTATGGCCTTAAAATTTCAGCAGCAGACATGCTGTTCGCTTGCCGCTCATACAGGTTCGACCGATGCAGAAGCATCTTTTTCATGGTCACGGCCTCGGACAAGAACTTCGCGACCGTCTTCGGAGGGCTCCGTACGAGGCCAGCAAAGAGTTACTCCTTGACCCCGCGCATCAGATGACGTAACTTCTTGTCTTCCGTCATTCTTGGATCCACTCGTCTGAAGAGGCGCGTAATGTCTTCGATATACGTGGTCACAGTCTCGTTTGGCAACTGGACGCGGGCCTGAATCGCTCGTTCCGCTCGTTCGTGGTGATCAGCAGTGGTGTAGGTCTCCAAAAGCTGACGACAAAACTCACGCCACGACGTCAGTTGCTCCTCGCGGTTCTGAAACCACGTACGCGCGCCATCCTCCAGGTAGAAGTAGATGTGTCTGAGGTTTTCCGTGTCGTTCCATTCGTTCATGGAGGTCACGCGCTCGAAGTCGACCATCCAGTCTTCGACGTCTTCGAACACTGTGTCATGAAACGTCGTCGGGACCCGTGGGCTCTCAAGTGTGTACCGGCTCGGCATCGTGCTTCCCGAACAGGTTGGGACAGTTTGAACGGATGTGCTGGTTATACCTGTTGATGTGGTGGGAACCGTAGTGTCGACGACTTCTGGGGACAGTCCCCTGATCCTGCGGCTGGTCCGATGCACGGGAGTGTCGACAGGCACTGGATTCGTAGCGCGGATCCGTGAAGGGGTCTGCAACATCCGTGAGGACGTGTACCCAGCACCTCCACCAGTTTGTCACGAACCTTCAGAAGTAGTAGTCTAGGTTTAATAAACCGTATAGCAGCTGGCTCCTGGAAAACGCGTCCGTCGGGGTTGGCTCTCGAGCAGGGAAGAGACGCGCGGTCTTCTTTGATCTCTTGGGCTCGACCCACTCTTGCCCTCGACCCACTACATACAGGTGGCAATATGAATCTTGGAGAGTGTATCATGCTTCCTGGAGCAATAAGAAACATTTGAAACAAGGAACGCGCAAGCCACAAATTTCATGTCTCAACCCCTTTAACACCTTCTCTGTGACTGTCCTCGCTACAATTTAGAGAGACGATCGCTCGCAATCGCGATAGCTCGCTTTGACCGAAGACCATTAACAGAGGAAATAATTTTAGAATGACGACATCACAAGCAGCTGATGGCGATGATGGCACTGTTACAGTTTTTAAGGACAACCTGAGACTTGTACACGCGGCTGTAGACTGAACTGATCGTTATAGTGCTACAAATGCTATATACTGTGCTGTGCGGTGATAGTATGCGGTGACTGTGACCGACTGTGACTGTGGATTTCTCTCCACTTTCCCATTACTTTGCCTCCCCCTCTCTCCCCAGCGTAGGGTAGCAAACCGGATATTCCACTCTGCCTTTTCCCTTTCTTCTGTCTCTCTCACTTGTCCACCACCCGTGAGGCAACGTTTAAGCACGTAGCTTCATGCTCGCCGAGTCGCGCTTCGAGAGCACGAAAAACCTTACACATTCAAGGAATAAACAAGATTTCTCATTTTGCCACTGTAGGCAAATTCGACCTTTCAGATAACATGACCAAATGTTGTGGTTCCCAAAGGGGCGAATTAACGAGAGTCCATTGTAACTGCAGCCGCCATGCTTGATTGGGCGAATTACGCTGCGTGTTGTATGCCAGGCATGCGCTCGGCGGCAGTTGCAGATGCTTGTTTTGGGGCTCGCGCCCTCTTTTTAGTATGACGTGGCGTCTTGTATGTTGGAAACGTTGGTTTTGTGAGACGTACTCAAGTGCTTTAACTTCGCACGTATCAGCTGCCGGAGAGGTCGATGCAGCATCCAGCGCGATGTGTGCGCGTGTGTTTGAGCTATACAGATAGCCTCCGAGATCAGTTGTGTATGTTTAAAAACATTATTTCACGAATGTGTCCTTATCACAACATTCTCACTGTTATTCTACGGTGTGGTTTAGCAGCAATGACTAGTTGAGAAACTGACACGAATATCGTACCAGCGTGCAGCTAAAGAGTTAAAGAGGACAGCTGGGCTAGTTGGAATATCGACATTTCATACATTTCCAGCGCTTTAAAGAAATAGCAAAAATTTAGAGAAGAAGAAAGATGAAAGAACAGGCAGGACTCTGATCTAAAACGCTGGTTCCATAATATCACTTGAAGACCCGCGTCCTACCTATTGTTTCATGTTTCTTCTCTCCATTTTTCGTATTTCTTTAAGGCGCTCGAAATGCATGAAATGCTCAGGAATAAGTGATAATCTTTACTTTGAAAAGCGTTCAAATTGTTATTTGTGGGTACATTGCGGCGGCTGCCTCGTTTCTTGGAGGCTGTTTTCGCCCTCGGGTTGTGTGGGCTATATTATGAACAGAAAATCCGTACAGTGCGAACCATAGTGGTCGAGCGGTTGGCTGCAGACTGCGCGAGCGTCCGAAGCAATGGTCGCTGCCAGGTTCTAGATCTGTTTGTTCTAGTGCATGGATCGAGCATTGCGGTGTTACTGCATTTTTAGAGCGCCGCTCTTAGGCACCCGTTCCAGCGGCGAGCCGAGTCGGCGTTGGCGGCATAACCGAGCGAACGAGCACAGCGAAAGATGAAAGCGAACGCGGATCACAGCTGGCGATGAAAGACGCGAGGAGGAAAGCGGAGAGGAGGATACAGCGAAAGCGTGAGAGGAAAAGCGTGGTGCGGCGACGATGCCAGAGCATATTTGTCGGCGGCGTACAGGGAAACTCTTGTGCGTTTAATTTCCCACGACAAGCGATTAGATGGCGAGACGAATTGACCTGGCAGTCCGCTGCTCTTCCTCGAGTGGACACCAATACAGCCAAAATAGTTCACGGCACGCACCCCTGCTGGTGATCGAGGCATGTGCCGCTAAGAGAAATGTCCGCAGTCAATGTTGAGGCTATGCGACATTGTATAAACTGACATCACGTAAATGTTCCGCAGAACAAGCTAAAACATCTCCAAATCCGCCTTCTTCCCGCGTGACTGCGCATGCGCCCTGCCCTACCGGATAAGTGGCAAAACGTTATCGAAGGGTTGCGCGCACGTTCCGATCTCGGAGGCAAGTTCCCCGAAAAAAAAAAGCGCACGCATGCGCACTGCTGTAAACGCTCGTGCCGACCTCGCCGCTCCACCGGTACGTCGGGGGGCAGCGCCGAAAACGTGCGTAGCGTATACACTCCTCGCTTAAAACGGAAAGCGGCTATGCTTTCGTCCGGACTGTACCGCGAACCCCATACAGGCTGTTTCAGCGAACACTTTCAAAAATGTTTAAAGGTTGCGCAGATAGCACAATTCTAGTTCATGAGTTGTTCTACTCGAAGAGGCGAACATTACTTGCACTAAAGACTGAAATGCATAATTGACTAATAAACAAAGGTTTACTAATTACGTTTTTAACTAATTACCTTACGGCCCATATTGCAATTTACAAATTCTAGCCGTGGAGTTCGCAAGGCGGATCTACTCGGAACGAATTCTCAGAATGGCACGTTTCGAGATATTAATTCCCAAACTTCGCGGAGAAATGCATTGGCGCTCCAGTTACTTTCTAAACAAAACGTCGTTTTATGCAGTGAAGCACCTAAAGTAACTTAAACGCCAATGCATTTCTCCGCAAAGTTCGGGAATTAATTCTACTTGGTCTTTATTTCCTCTTTTCTTTCCTCCTATATTAATTTCCTCTATTCCCTCCTCCTGAAAGAGCAGGCAGGCGTTGTGCCCCTCTCGGTCGCAGTTTTCAGCTTGCTCCCTCCCTATTTCCTTCGTGTCCTTGTGTGTATATGTGTACAAACCAAATAATATATCTCGAAACGTGTCATCCTGAGAATTCGTTCCAAGTGGATCCGCCTTGCGAACTCCACGACTAGAATTTCTAAACTGCAATATGGGCTAAGGTAATTAGTTAAAAACTTAATTAGTGCATTTTGTTAATTAGTCAATTATGCATTTCAGTCTTTAGTGCAAGTAATGTTCGCCTCTTCGAGTAGAACAACTCATGAACTAGAATTGTGCTATCTGCCATAGGCAACCTTTAAACATTCTTGAAAGTGTTCGCTGAAACACCCGGTATAGGAGACGCCTTTCATTGATGGCCCGACCATTTATCGAAAAACATGTGCATTACACTGGTGGGGCATTCGGTAAAGGCAGCGCGTACCTGACTTGACGTACTCGTTTAAGGCGCGCTAACATGCACTGGGCCGATACGAGATCGATAAGATGCCGACGCCAACGACTTTTAATGCGAAAGCATTATATGTCCCATGATGCAGAATATCCGGCCTGATCAAGCGATGGTACCAAATATTTCCGACGATGCAAATAGTAAAAACACGTCAAGAGTTACACCGACTGACGTCAAATTTCTCAGGGAGGTTCCTGTAAACAAAGTAAATTGATGGCTTGGAAAAGAAAATGTTATACATGTGAATGGGAATCGAGCCTCCGAAGCGCGAGACGCTTCCCCGACGGCTGACTTGTGCCTAGTGCGTGACTGCACACGTCCCGTCGCAACCATGTGGCTGGAGCGAGTGTCATTGGGTACGCGCAGCCAATGGGTGGCGCCACGTGATATGAGTGTATAAAACTTCGGACTTCATCGGCGCAGTGTCATCTCTCGACGCCATGTCGCGAGCGTATGAAATGAGCTGTCTGCTTGCTCTTCATATTTCATCGGTCTCTGCCGACTGCAATGGACTCTGAAGCGTCAGCGGCAGCTGTGAAACGTCAAGATGAATAAGATGACATACTCTCGACAGACATACAATGAGACATAGAGGATCGCTTAGCTTGAAATAAAATTGATCGTCCTGCAGCAAAATGTCTGTGGCCAACGTATACGCAAACACACACTCACCGAATCAGCAGAAATGCATGTCGAAACCATTTCAGCAAAGAGGCTGCAATGCATTCCCACACGTAAGCAGTGACGTAAGTGCTTACGTGTAAGGCCGACAACGACACACCCGAGGAACGCGAGTTGTATATAGTGCGACGGGATTTCGTGTCGACGACACCGACAAAATCAGCGTCGTTCGACCAATCCCCGCGCGATCGGCTGCCGAACCGACAACGCCGAATCAGCATAGGGATTCTGTACTAAAAGGTCCTGTGTTCGAATCCTGCCGTCGGATAATTTTACAGAGGTTCTAAGCCACTTTTTTATCGAAGCCGAGAAATGCATTTGACGTTACAGCAGATTATTTCAGAAATACTTTGCCGCAAGAAGTACTTGAGTGTGTTCAGCAGAAGCTGGCAATCAAAGGTGCTTTGCACTGACAAGGCTACGGCAGAGCAGGGTGGTGCCGACAACGCACCGCCTACTGAACATGGCATGCAGCTGAACTTTCGATATTCACATGGACGCCATTTTTGCGCTTAAGACGCGCCCCTCAGCTAAAGGTTGGTGCCTCATCCCGTCGCTGTGCTACAATACACTGGATAGCTAATCTCGCACCGAGTGACATGAGTCTTATCTCTACGACAATCGCACAATTTCTGAGGGTCAAACAGCAGCGCGCACATCGGCTACGCGATGGACGCCGGACTCGCATTTAAAAGGATCCCTAGCGTAACGGGCCTCGACCATAATGGCGTGTGTCTCGAGAGTGTACGGAAGCAGAGTTCGTCACATGCGCGGGTCACGTGTCACCCGCAGCAACCTCGCGGTATCTACGCTACGCTGCAGACGCAGCTACATGCAACTGTGGTGGCTGTGCACGAGAGTCTGTCCTTGCTATGTGGTGAGCTTTCTCCGGCACCAGCTTCACCAACGGGCCACATCCAAATTGCCAATTTTGCGCAATAGCTCAATAAGAAGCAAAGTGGGCGCTCGTAACCGTACGCATGGTCTCACAGTAAGTTTCGCGTTGTTCGAGCCTAGTTGACTGTTTAAACCTAATTAGCGAGACACTGATAAGCAGTGTGGCCAAAGTTTCCTTTCACCGCGGGCGGGCGCTGCCGAGCGTTTGCAGACGATAGACGGCGGTGTCGTACTTCCGGAAATACGTAATAAATTCCAAACGCAGATTTTCGTTTACTTCAACCTGTTCATTAAACTGCGTGAATAAATATAAACATTAACCGCAGCAAGAAGCGCACTCATTGAAGCACTCTTCTTGAAGCTATTGGCCATCTGCTGATCGATGACAAAATATAGCAGCCCGAAAAGAGTGCGCCTTCTGTTGACAAAGAGAGTGCTTCAAAAATCGGAGAATTCGCACGCTCCGCTTGCAAGCTCGACTACAACATTTAGCTGAGATGTTCAAATAAATTCAAATTCAATTCAATGTATGCTTTCCGCAGACTGTGTTTTTTCGCCAAGCGTGAGGGGTGGTTGAGGACCCCTTTAATGGTGTTGGTTTAATTATTTATATCACAGTATATCACAGTACTGCTACTCTTAACAAGAAAAGTAACAAAATAGAGGAAGAACTACCACAGCTTAAACAAATGCTAGCGCAATATAATCAGAGTATAACTGCACTAAGAGAAGAAAACAGAAAATTAAAGGAAGAAATTAATAAATATCAGGAAAAAATTAAATTGTGGAGTTTTACATGCCAAACCAAGATCTGATTATGAGGCACGCCGTAGTGGGGGACTCCGGAAAATTTCGTCCACCTGGGGTTCTTTAACGTGCACCTAAATCTAAGTACACGGGTGTTTTCGCATTTCGCCCCCATCGAAATGCGGCCGCCGTGGCCGGGATTCGATCCCGCGACCTCGTGCTTAGCAGCCCAACACCATAGCCACTAAGCAACCACGGCGGGTAAACATAAGAAAGGGGAAAGAAAACGAGAATAAGAGACAATAGTAGTCGAAGACGATGTAATGATTATGGAAGAGGGGAAAGATATCACTCTAACTAAACGCAAAGTGACAGAAGGCACGGGAGAAAACAGTAGCGATGCAAACAAAACTAAAACAACCAAAACGATTCAAGAACGTCAGGACGAAGTTGAACAGAGAATTGAAAAAAAAAATCGAGGAAACGGGAACGAAAATAGACAAAATAGAGGAAACAATACAGGAAACTTCAATGGGAGCAAAGATGAAAGAAATGGGTACTGAAATAATGCAATAATTGAGCACCATAATACAACAACTCGAGGGAATAGCATTAAGGGTAGCAGAACTTGAAACAAAATGGGGACCTTCATCCAGCGAAGGAGGACCAAACAGACTCCCGAATTCAGAACCGGGGGCACTAAAGCCGTAACGCCGTCATGAACAGACACGATACATACAAAATTTGACAATGTAATTGTAGAGGGTACAATAGGAAAAGATACATTCTACAACAACATCGGATTAAAGAAGAGAATGCAGATATTATCATACTACAAGAGGCGCACGGGCTAGCAAGATTGTCAGGATACAAGCCGATTGGCAGTGCTGAAGGGGAGACAAAGGCCTTAAGCACAATAATGAAAGGAAACCTCACAGTCGTACAACATCATACAGAAATCAAAGACATAGACAACATACTAATAGAAATAATACCCAGTAGACAAAATGGCCGATAGCCTGTTTATTCTTAACGTGCACAGCAACCCAAACTGCAAAAAGCACAAATTCGTAACATTAATTCGAAAAACTCTTGCAACAGCGGGAAAGCGGGCGTTGTTAATAGGAGGAGATTTCAATGCCCAATACGCGGCGTGCGGATACAAAGTTGAGAATCCCAAAGGTAGAAACCTCTGGCTACACGCGCAACAGGCAGGCCTAACTCTAATAACAGATCGGACAACCCCAGCAAGAAGAGGTGTGCGCGGACACCACGCCAGACCAAGAATATAAGAGAAGCACAGTGGACAAACACACTACCCGGCCTGGGTGGCCCGAAGTCTTGTTTCCTCAGCGGTACCACCGGCCCTCTCCTCTTTCCAATCTACATTAACGACTTACCTTCCTGCGTCTCTTCCCAGATGACTGTGTAATATTGCGAGAAATAACTAGCCCAAATGATACTACAATTCTACAGTCTGATCTGCTGCTGTGTCCGCTTGGTGTAAGACTTGGTGCATGGAATTAAACACTAAAAGTTACGCGTGTAACTGGATCTACTAATGTAAAAGTTTCATATCATCTTGATAACATTCCTTTAGAAGTAGTACCGTCATATAGCTATCTTGGCGTCATTATATCCTCAAAACTAACCTGGAATAATCACATTGAATCCATAATCGCCAGCGCCAACAAAACGCTTGCATATCTTCGCCGGAATTTCTCACGCACTCCTCAGGCCCTTAAACCTTTACTTTATAAAACACTAATCCGTTCGATGGTGGAATACGCCGCCTCTGTTTGGGACCCTTTCCATGACAATCTAATCTACTCACTCGAAATGGTTCAAAAAAAATTACTCCATCTCCCGCTAAAGGGAACCATGTGTGGATGCGAAGCAGCGGGGAGATGGTTAGCTTGAGCGGGAGATGGTTTCGCGGCAGCAGCCCGAGCGCTCATCGCGGCGCTGCACAGGAGAGAGAATGAAGCGCGCGCGCTCCGTCATTTTCATACCGCGGAACTACCGTGGCGCCCCCAGCAGAGTATGGAGCTGTCGCACCACCTGTCGTGGGCGCCGCTCCGGATTCCTAGAGGAGAGAAAGGGCGGAGCCTAGGATAGGAGAGAGAGGGCAGGGGACGCGCTTGCGCTGTGGCGGTGTGGGACGCCGCGGGACGCAGGACGGACAAAGCCCCCGGCATAAGCTGCTTCGCATCTAATAACTCTGCACGCTTTATTATGTCTAATTATGCTCGAACCGCAAGTGACTAATATAAAATCGAGCCTTGAACTACCATCACTAGCATCTCGCCGTAAGATTCATCGCTTGTGTCTTTTTCACCGCATATTTCACCATCGTTCACTACACGATGATTTCATATTTCCTCCCCAGTATGTATCATCACGCATTGACCACAGACATAAAGTAGCCGTTCCTTTTTGTAGGACTTGTACTTTTCAGTATTCATTTTTTCCCAGGACTTGTAAGGAGTCGAACCATCTTCCAACCACTACAGTAGAAATTACAGACCATCAACGTTTCAAGAATTTTTTAACTAACACTAACTAAATAGTTGTTTACCTCATGTTATTTTTCGTTGTTTCTACTTGTTTGCTTGTGTGGACCTGTATCATCTTGGCAGTTTACATTGTTTTGTAGTTCAGTGATTTGTATTGATTTGTATTGATTTGACTTGTTAGAGTATTTGTATTGGTACATTATATAACTCCCTGTATAAGTGTATCTTCTCACAGAAATGTTTTTTTTTTTTGCCACTCCCCTCTGTAATGCTTCGGCCCAGAGGTTACAATAAATAAATAAATAAATAAATAAATAAATAAATAAATAAATAAATAAATAAATAAATAAATAAATAAATAAATAAATAAATAAATAAATAAATAAATAAATAAATAAATAAATAAATAAATAAATAAATAAATAAATAAATAAATAAATAAATAAATAGCAGTCGACGCAGGCCCGCGCAAGAATAAAGGCAGAAAGCTCAGAATTGGGACAAAAGTATCAGGGGACGGAATAAGAAGTATCGAAGAATAAGCTAAAGAAAGACGCCACCAAGGCAACACAGATAGTCCCACCTGAAGCGCCGCTTGAAGCCATAGACAGCATATGTGGGAAGCGAAAGAGGGGCCACAAAGGAGATGGAAAAAGCAGAGAGACATTGCAGAGCTAAATAGAGAGAAGAACATGCACAACACTTATGCAGACAGAAGTGGGAAGAGACATGCATGCGACACGTATGTCGCTTATGCCTATTTCATAAAGTATTTCATCATCATATCCTTAGCATTGAGCGCATTCTAGCACCTACTTATCTGTCATCTCGAGTAGATCACCGTCATAAAGTAAGAGGCACTTTTTGTCACACAAACAGGTTTTTATATTCATTTATTCCACTTACAACGAACGACTGGAACCACCTTCCTGATGCTATAGTGTCAATCGAAGACAGCGCACTTTTCTGCCGAACCTTGTTTGCTTTTTTTTTTTTTTTTTCAACTGTGACCGTGCAAGTGGCCACTGTCGCGCCGTATTTTGCTTTTGTCCAGTTCAGATGTAGCTAGGTTTATATAATTCGAATGTCATATGATGGCTAGGTACAACTTGAAAGCGATGGTCAATACGGTCAGATATATATGTGGCAGAAGAATGAATTCGTCACGCAAGGTCGGGTGATAGTGAAGCCTATGAAAAAAGTTCAAGCGCAAATGTTTTCGGCGGGATGCTAATGATGGAAGAGATCTGATTTCATACAAGTTATACTGGCAGTGCGGTTATAAAAGGAACAGATGAAGCGAGTAGAGCGATTCTGTACCATTTCTAGTGAAGCAACCAAATTCTTAGTGCTTGGATCCCAGACTGGAGTGGCGTATTCTAATTTAGATCGATTGAGTGCTTTATATAACAAGAGCTTTAAAGATGAAGGAGCTGCTGAAAAGTTACGGCGTAAGTAACCTAACATGCGATAAGCGTTGTTAATTATCTTCTCAACATGCAAAGACCAACTTAAGTTAGATGTGATATGAACACATAAATATTTATAGGAGGAAACCACGGCTAAGAGAGAGTTGTTAAGGTAATATGGAAAAGGACTACTAGATGCACGAGAGACACGCATAACTTTACACTTGCTAATATTTAATTCCATTAGCGAAGTATTGCACCAATTAGATATAGAATTTAGATCTGACTGAAGAACGTTAACATCGTTATCAGTAACTATTTCATGGAAAATTACTCAGTTGTCAGCGAAAAGATGAATGTTAGAAGAAACTAGAGAAGGAAGGTCGTTAATGTAAATGAGAAAAAGAAGCGGGCCTAATAAGGATCCTTGTGGAAGTCCAGTTTGAACAGGACATTGGTTAGAGGAAATTTCATTGGCTACAACAAATTGGGAACGATTTGAAAGGAAATCTTTGATCCACAAAAAAAGACTGCGATCAGTATTAGGCTGACTAAGTTTATGAGAAAGGAGTATGTGGGAGACCTTGTCGAACACTTTAGAAAAATCTAAAGTAAATTCAATCAGCTAACGAAGAACGATCATTAATGCGGTGTAGTTTATGAGTAAATGGTATGAGCTGCGTTTCGCACGAAAATGATTTCTGGAAGCCATGTTGAGCTGGTGAGAAAAAGGAGTCAGATTCAAGAAAGGTGACAAGGTTCGAGAATATAATTACATGGTGAACTTTTATTGCCCGATTTGAAGATTGGAATCACCTTCCCCATTTTCCATTGAATTGGAAGAGTTCATGTGTCAAGTGATTGCTGAAATGTTTTTTTTTAGTATGATTGAACCGTAAACACAGGTATTTTTCAGAAATTTGCAATTACTAGAATCATATGCAGGGGGGAATGGTTATTGACGAGTTTCGTAATTCCAGCCGTGTCAAACAATGGGAGGCACGAATGGGTAACTGTAATGAAAAATGTCTGGAAGATTAGTATTTGTAACTACGGATAAACTTTTCGAGAAGGTGTCATTTAGAATAGTAGCACATTGGCTAGGTGGAACGGAGTTGCCAGCTGAGTCTACCAAGGCAATTGAGTTATCAAGACTGGGGTTAAGCATACACCAAAGCTTTCAAACATTAGATTTCAGAAGTGAGTGTAATGTGTTCGACATGAAATTATCTTTAGCTTCCTTTAACGTTGCAATGTAAGTATCAGATGTAGATTTGTAGGCTGTCCAGCGCGAGTTTGAGGATGATAATTTGGCCAAGCAATGTGCAAGTTTTTTTCGGTTAGAAAGCTGTTTGATGTGGGTGTTATACCATGGTGTTTGAGGATTATACGTGATAATACGAACAGCGATGTATTTTATTGCGATAGCAATTATATGGACACTCCAAGCGGGTTTCTGCCGTCGCCGTCACGGTGAGGTTCCGTATAAAGTCCAACCGGCGATAAAATCATCGCCGGGCGCCTTATGCTGTATGTGGACGCACATACAGCGCGCGAGGGACGCGCGCTTTCACGGAGAGCGAACGCACGGCCGAGAGCAAACACGACGTCTCCGTCGCGCGAAAGGCCGTGGGGGATGGAAGCGAGGGAGGGGCGGTTGTGCTCTGGAACCAATTGCGCATTTAGCGACCCTGCGCAAGGGGATCTGGAAATTCAATCTCGCTCGCCAAAGGAGGAAAGTGGCAAAGTGGGAGGGAAGGGGTTCTACTCTGCCAGCAAATGCGCACTTGTACTTTGGGCTGCTGTGAGCGGTCGCTGTGCTCACGCCAGCGTTTTGACAGCGGCTGTCTGCGGTGTGATCTATTCATGTTTTCTTGTACGCACTGACACCATGCTTGTTAATTAATTTAGTAAGCAAATGTGTCCAAATTTACACAACCAATAAAACTACTATCCTTACTACGCATAGTTGTCTACTAATTTGATATCGCAATTGATGCTTCGCCTTTCGGACGAAATTGCGACTTTTTCTCATACCGAACCACTTCTCGGCTGTGAAGGTGTGCTCGTACATAGAAAATCTCAAAATGTGGACATTGTTAATAAATCCCTTTTCTCATCTCTTGGACATCTTGGTCGCCCGGCATTTGGTACATCACCAGCCACGTAAAACATAATGGCCGCTCGGACAACGAGTCCCCAACCCATCGCAACTGTCCACCTTCCTGATGCATCCACCCCGGTATCCTCGGAAGAAGCGGCTTGCCCTATCACACACTGATGCCATCCTTACCGACTCAATAACCGCACTCCTAAATTTTGCACGAGGATGAGTCCACGAGACCGCTTTCCGCATTCTTCGCTTGCCTCCCACAAACCCACCCCGCCACGTGGAGTTGATCCGGGTGGCTGCGCGCTCTGGGAACCCCGGCAACGAAGCCGTCAATAACTACGCCCGAGATCTCATATGCCGGGCGGCGACGGAACCGGAGTCGAGCTCTTCCCGGGAGCGCATGCATTCGTTCGGCGAGCTGACCCAGGCATATCGCGCCGAACGCCAGCCCCACCAATCCCTTGACAATTATCACCAAATGCGCCGCCTTCAGACCCGCCCTCACAGCGCTTCCCCTCCCGCATTCACCCCTTCCTGTGCCCAATGCACCCATCCCCATTACCCACATCCTCCTCCCCCGCGGGGCCCGGAGCTCCTGACCACCTGGGAGGAATGGGAGACCCTGTTGTGCTCGACGGCCAGGTCGCCACTGACCACTTCATGGAACTCCATCAACTCAAAAACGTGTAGTGCGTGTAGTGCGAGGACCCTGGGACCTACTTGCCCGAATCCAATAAAGTTGCTTTACTCTCTCTCAAGACCGGGTTTGTCATTCTTGGTGAACCGGTGCAGCCAAGCGCACTGACCATAAGAAAAAAATTTGTGGCTCTAGAAATCCGGCCCTAGTGATGTCAATGTTCCTAAGCGTTTCCTTCGTTCATTCTGGCTGCAGTTGACCATTCAATCGAAATTGGGGGACGCATGTTAAACTTGCTAACGTTGTCGAAGCAAACAGAGGGTGTTTCGTTCCGGTAAGAAAACCATTATCGGAATGTCCTGAGGCCAAATGAAGCAGTACCTGTACAGACATCAAGGCAGGGTTTGTCATTCTTGCTGAGCCAAATAATGCCGCTAAGGCCACTTGCAATACGAGAAAATTCCTCGCTCAAAGGAACTACCACTAGTTTAGACTTTGATGTTACCTGGCATTGCTTTGTCGGTGCATGTTCTCCGGCAGATGACCCCTCAGTCGTAGTAGACCTCTTCCTGTTTGCAAACAGCGTGACGTCACTGCTGGGGCCGCTCCCCTCTGCCGCCTCGCCGAAGAGGGTGCTGGTTGGCAAAAAGCGTTCGCGCGACCTGTTCTCTCTGCATAAGAGCGCTGCTTGTATATCAACTGCCGCGATCGTAAGTCCGGCATATTGCGATTTTTTGAAGTGACAGCACTTACCAACTGTGCTTAGGAAGTATAATCGTACCCGTTTCACCGGCACAACAGCGTAGCGTTGTTGCCGAGTGCATGGTTCCCGTGAGTCAGCGTGTGGTGATTTCGTAAAAGTGCGCCTAGCTTCCGTAGATCAAACATCCACAAAAATGTATAACTCCTCGAAAACGAACATTTTATCATAGATGATGCACATGATGCACATTTTCGCGGTGACAAAGTGATACTTGGCTAAATGACTGGTCTTCGAACACAAATTTGTATTGCATTGTCGTGAATGCACTGATTTGCGCCCCATTTACACTGTAGCTTTAAACGATATACAAGATGAACTTCGTCTACAACTACACGGCGGCTCAGTGGAGCCGTACCAACTACCAGCGCCTAAATTCAGATGAGGGAGCAATGCAGAAAGACTTATTACCCTGCTTTAAGAACATGGTAAGATACCCTAGGTGAACAAAATTAATCGGGAGCCTTTCGTCACACAGTCCCCCATAAGCTGCTGTGCAGCTTAGGGATGTTAAACACCATAATTTGATTTCAATTATTAGTCTCTGTCATTTGAAGGCACAAAGCAAAATCTTACACCAGTACATAAGCCGTTGCGCGCTAACTTCACTGTGTCTGCTGCCTCCTTTGCTGCTCTCAACCTTACAAGACCCAAGTTTAGCATGTTTATGTGCATCATCACTGGCATGAAGTCCGTACCATGAAGGTGAATACACCAATAACGAAAAAAAAAATAAAGTTCAATTTCATTAAGACCCGTGAGATCTGCGTTAAATCGCGATAATTTCAGTGGTTTGTCTTTTGGGCATTTCCCGTGGTTAAATGTATACACGCAGCTTCGGCAGTGGTCGTAGGAGCTCATTTGTAGTCATATCATTCAGTTGATAAATTATGCTCAAACGAAGGTTTTTTTTGCATATTTTTTTTCTGCACACAGCGCGGATGGCCCCGAAATACATGCGCTCAATAATCATCGCGTTTCATTCACTCTCACCAGTTCAATAATTACGGGCCCTGAAGTTCTAACGGAGCCTGATCCCTACGACTGGTTTTATTACACGCAACACGCGTCCACAGTCTCGTAAGCGAGATGTATTGCTAATCGCATAGTGCACGTCACGCACACAAACACAAATAATGTGGTCCGTTTCCCTACGCAAAGATGAGCCGATATCGTCGCTGTTTTCGCCGCACACTTTACCACAACAAATGTGGCACACTTCCATGGAAAAGCTAACATTTTTCTTCGCACAATCCATCAAAGACCACCACCACATGGTTCACGTTCGCAAGTAAAAAAGGCCAGCGTCGCCACATTTTCATCACGCAGTTTACCACACGCCGATATTCTCCGACACACATTACTGCTAATATGGCTGGCAAGAGAATTGTGAGGTTCACGTAAAAATAAAAAAGAAATAAAAACACGGCGTCCACGTGGCGCCCACCTACACCAATTTCTGCACCACGCAGAAAGCCGGCGTCAGCTGTTTTTGCCAACCAGGGTCACCGCACGTGCGCCGGTGACGTGACTATGTGACGTCGCCGGTGCGGTGTGACGTACCCCAGGAGACGTCTATTCGTGGATGCATGCCAATCTTTCTTGCGTCATTGAAGGAAACTAAGGGTGATTCGGTGCGGTTAGTAAACCATTATCGGAATATTCTGAAGCCGAACGAAGCACAAGCAGCAACAGTACAAACTCAAGACAGAGTTTGTCATTCTTGTTGAACCGGTGATGCCAAGCCCACTGGCTATACGATAAAACTCCCGGCTCAATGAAACCGCCCCCAGTATTGATGTCGATGTTGCTTGTCGTTGCTGTATCCGCGAATTTTCCACGGCAATTGATCACTCAGAAGAAATTGGTGCACGCATGTTGAACTTGTTAATGTCGTTGACGCAAAAGGAAGAGCGATCCTTTGGGGCAAGTAAAGCATTATCGTTATATTCTGATAGCCGAACGAAGCTGAAGCCGCAACAAGACCTGCAATAAACATAAAGACGAAAGAGTTTGTCCTTCGTACTGAGCCGGTGCTGCCAAGCGCGCTGTCAATACGACAAAACTACTGGATCAAAGACACCGGCCCTAGTGTTGATGTCAATATTTCTAGGCGTTTCCTTCGTCGTGAAGGTTTGCGGCAGTTGGCCGTCTAAATTGGTGCACGCATGGTAAACTTTCTGACGTCATCCAAGAGAACAGAGGGTGATTCGGTGCGGTAAGTAAACCAATATAGGTATGTTCTGAAGCCGAACAAAGCCGAAGCAGCAGCACAACTGTACAAACATCAAGGCAGAGTTTGTCATTCTTGTCGTGCCGAAGCCGTCAAGCGCACTGGCGATACAATAAAATTACTGGCTCAATGAAACTGGCCCTAGTGTTGATGTCAACGTTCGTAGTCATTTCCTTTTCCGTGCAATTTTGGCAACAGTCGGCCACTCAGTTAAAATTGGTGGAAATTTATTAAACTTGCTGACGTCGTCGAGGCAAACAGAAGGGTGATCCTGTGGGTAAGTCAAATATTATGGGTATGTTCTGAAGCCGGACGAAGCATAAGCAGCACCTGTACAAACATCAAGACAGGGTTTGCCATTCTTGTTGAGGCGGTGCCGCGCAGCACACTGGCAATACGAGAAAGTCCCTTGCTCAAAGAAACCAGCACTTCTTTGGTGTCAATGTTACTTGCCGTTGCTTTTTCTGTGCATGTTCTGTGGCAGATTACCAATCAGTCGAAATTAGTGAACGAATGTTAAACTTGCTAACATCGTCAAAGCAAACAGAAGCGTGATCTGATGGGTAAGTAAACCATTATGAGCATGCTCTGAAGCCGAACGAAGGAGAAACAGCACCTGTGGTCGTCCCGGCTGCTGTGCGTCAACATAGCGTGCTAATGTACTAATGTTCTTTATGCAGGTCTCACTTAACATGATCCTCCATGTTCTGTTCCCTGCCCTGGGCCGGTATTTTGCAGCGATGCCTTTCCGATGCTAATGCCTTTTCGCGCTTTTCGCGCTTGGTCAGTGGTCAGAGCGACGGTCCGCTCACGTTATCAACGGGATCAGCCGGCCGTGAGCGTTGGATGATAAGACTAGTATAGGATAAGGCATAAGGCATCGCTACAAAATACCGGCCCTGGCTACGATTTCTTCAAATGTCCCCCAACCGCATCCTACCTGGCACGTCGACTACGATGGAAATGGTTTCTACCACCCGATGGATGCCAGCATCTCTCCCAGGCCGTTGGCACCGTTCCTGTATCTGGCTGCTAGCCAGAACTGCGCCCCTTCAAACCTGGCAGCCTCACTCGACTTGCAACCGGAATACCTGTCGCCACCAGCATCAATTCACCCGCTGACTATAAAAGAGGAGGCGCAGCCGGAGGCGTTTTGTGGGCCCGGCTGCTGTGCGTCAATACAGCACGCTAATCCACTAATGTTCGCCATGCAGGTTCGTAAACTATACAGTCTTTTTACAAAACGGTCAAGTATTTTATGCTGCCGCTGCTGAGCCCGCATTCCGTTGTTGTTCGCTCTTTATTGTGGCTGGTGGGTGACATAGAAACTGAGCCTGGACGTGATATTCAAGCCGTGCTAATAGAATTTAAGCATCGATCCGCAGGTCTATTGCAACTAGTCACCGAGATTCAAAGCCTCAATTCTCTGTTGATAAAAAATAACAAAGCTATATCCGATCTGAGCACGCGTATGACTGAGACCCACTACCAAAACCTAGACACCTGCTTTCCGATATAGAAAGCGTGAAAAGGGATGCTGCTTGCGCAGCACACACTATCCAAAGGCTAGAAGCGCGTATTGATGATACCGAAAACCATTCGCAGCCCAGCAATCAATTTTTGGGGATATTGCTGAGTCCTCAGGGTCAGAGTCGTTCGAGCACTCGGAGGATATCGTCATTGAGGACTGTCGCAAACATCTGAACATCACGCTTGATCCGAACGAAATTCAGCGCGCACATCGCTTGGGCAATTGTGCATCTACTCGTAACATGCACATAATAGTGAAGTTCACATTTCACAAAACAAAAGAACTAGTAATTATAAACGGCCGCGAGTCAACCGGAAAGAGCTTCAGCCTTGGCGAATATTTCAGACGTCCTGTTCAAATCGCCAGCAGACACCTAGTTGCATTTGCAAAAAGCAAATCTGCATCTTATTCCCTGCGCTTTAAAACCCTGTTCATGGGTAATAACCGCTACGTTTTTGAAGAACGCACACAGAGAGGGAAAGAATTGTCATAGCAGTTCCCTCTGTAGTAGAGGTAACAACAGAAAGAATGCGCCCAACAGAGCAGAACACTACGCAAGAACATGAGCAGCATAAACTGGGGAGTTTTGATTTTCTCGTCATCTTGTTATAGCAGTTTCAACAGTGGACCAATTTCTCTAAGAAATAATGTGCCCAACAGAGCAGAACACTTCGCAAGCTTCCGTTGTATCTCTCCTTCTTCAAAAAGGGGCCTCGGAAAAACACCCTCACTCAAGGAAATTCATGAGCAGCATAGACTGGGGAGTTTTGATTTTCTCGTCATCTTGTTATATCAGTTTCATCAGTGCACCAATTTCTCTAAGAAATAATGTGGCCAACAGAGCAGAACACTTCGCAAGCTTCCATTGTATCTCTCCTTCTTCAAAAAGGGGCCTCGTAAAAACACCCTCACTCAAGGAAATTCATGAGCAGCATAGACTGGGGAGTTTTGATTTTCTCGTCATCTTGTTATATCAGTTTCATCAGTGCACCAATTTCTCTAAGAAATAATGTGCCCAACAAAGCAGAACACTTCGCAAGCTTCCATTGTATCTCTCCTTCTTCAGAAAGGGGCCTCGGAAAAACACCCTCACTCAAGGAAATTCATGAGCAGCATAGACTGGGGAGTTTTGATTTTCTCGTCATCTTGTTATATCAGTTTCATCAGTGCACCAATTTCTCTAAGAAATAATGTGCCCAACAGAGCAGAACACTTCGCAAGCTTCCGTTGTATCTCTCCTTCTTCAAAAAGGGGCCTCGTAAAAACACCCTCACTCAAGGAAATTCATGAGCAGCATAGACTGGGGAGTTTTGATTTTCTCGTCATCTTGTTATATCAGTTTCATCAGTGCACCAATTTCTCTAAGAAATAATGTGCCCAACAGAGCAGAACACTTCGCAAGCTTCCGTTGTATCTCTCCTTCTTCAAAAGGGGCCTCGTAAAAACACCCTCACTCAAGGAAATTCATGAGCAGCATAGACTGGGGAGTTTTGATTTTCTCGTCATCTTGTTATATCAGTTTCATCAGTGGACCAATTTCTCTAAGAAATAATGTGCCCAACAAAGCAGAACACTTCGCAAGCTTCCATTGTATCTCTCCTTCTTCCGATGGGAGCCTCGGAAAAACACCCTCACTCAAGGAAATTCATGAGCAGCATAGACTGGGGAGTTTTGATTTTCTCGTCATCTTGTTATATCAGTTTCATCAGTGCACCAATTTCTCTAAGAAATAATGTGGCCAACAGAGCAGAACACTTCGCAAGCTTCCATTGTATCTCTCCTTCTTCAAAAAGGGGCCTCGTAAAAACACCCTCACTCAAGGAAATTCATGAGCAGCATAGACTGGGGAGTTTTGATTTTCTCGTCATCTTGTTATATCAGTTTCATCAGTGCACCAATTTCTCTAAGAAATAATGTGGCCAACAGAGCAGAACACTTCGCAAGCTTCCGTTGTATCTCTCCTTCTTCAAAAGGGGCCTCGTAAAAACACCCTCACTCAAGGAAATTCATGAGCAGCATAGACTGGGGAGTTTTGATTTTCTCGTCATCTTGTTATATCAGTTTCATCAGTGCACCAATTTCTCTAAGAAATAATGTGGCCAACAGAGCAGAACACTTCGCAAGCTTCCGTTGTATCTCTCCTTCTTCAAAAAGGGGCCTCGTAAAAACACCCTCACTCAAGGAAATTCATGAGCAGCATAGACTGGGGAGTTTTGATTTTCTCGTCATCTTGTTATATCAGTTTCATCAGTGCACCAATTTCTCTAAGAAATAATGTGCCCAACAAAGCAGAACACTTCGCAAGCTTCCGTTGTATCTCTCCTTCTTCAAAAAGGGGCCTCGTAAAAACACCCTCACTCAAGGAAATTCATGAGCAGCATAGACTGGGGAGTTTTGATTTTCTCGTCATCTTGTTATATCAGTTTCATCAGTGCACCAATTTCTCTAAGAAATAATGTGCCCAACAAAGCAGAACACTTCGCAAGCTTCCATTGTATCTCTCCTTCTTCCGATGGGAGCCTCGGAAAAACACCCTCACTCAAGGAAATTCATGAGCAGCATAGACTGGGGAGTTTTGATTTTCTCGTCATCTAGTTATAACTGCTTCATCAGTGGACAAATTTCTAAAAGAAAGAATGTGCCCAATAGACCAGAAAACTTCGCCTTCCATTGTACCTCTCCTTCTCCGTGTAGATGCCGTGGCAAGCCATGCAGAAATGCGATGCGGCCAGATTGAAATGGACGAAACTTTATCGGAGTCCAGCCTGTCTGGCCGTGAGCTTACGCGCACTTGGCACCGCGCCCACGGCTGGGTCCCCACGGTCCCCTCTAGTCTGGCCATGCTGAGCCTAAGCTACTTATCAGCCTTTACTACAGGTGGCGGCGGTTGTTTGATCGGTCGACGATCAAACAAGCGTGCCAGGCAGCGGCTGGTAAATTCGAATATGTCATGTCCGAGGCGCTAATATCGCTAAAATTTTACCGTGCGCTTTAAACTTGACCCGCAGCAGCCCATATCGCCGTCAGGCGCGCACTGATTGGCTGGTTGAGCAAAATCGGATGAGCTGATTGCAAACTTGACTTTACAGCGCATCGCATGCATAGACAAAGGGACAGCAAGAATGAACAAGCGCTGACTTCCAACTGAATTTCGAATAACATGCATATATAGCCAAGACACCTCGACAAGAGCGTCCCCTCCAAAACACCAAGTCAGCATGAGCAAGCATTCAAAATTCAATCTAACCTCAACCGCCCTCTTAGGAAGAACGAAAGCGCATGTGCGATCCCAAGAAAGCAAGTTCCTTATCCGTTAATGCAATCGACAGCTTACTGACCGAGTCCCCCTCAGCGATCGCTGCTGCTTCAATGATAAGTCTAGTGCTTTCATTAGGATGCCTAGCTAAGACACGGCTAGGTCAGCTGGTATACTCCCCAGGTAAACGGGAATTGCATCACGAGCGCCAATTTCTCCCCTGGTGTTTGGTAGGCCATGCTTCTGAGAAATAAAAATGAAAAAAAAAAATAAAGCCTGCTGTTATGGCAACGGTTTTGCTGATGCGCGAGGGCGACGTGGCCATCCAGCTTATCTGCAATGCGTTCGACGTGTGTGCGATTTTTTCGACAGACAAAAAATGAAACTAGCACGAGTTCAGTTTGCTGCTACAGTCTGCATTATTCTAACGGCTGCCATTTTCAGCCTGTTCTTTTTTGTAATGACAATTTTCTTTCGCGTGTGTGATTCGTGTATTGAATAAATGCCAGCAGCACATCTGTGTTTGCTAAAATTTTACCCTATTCCGTCATGATACGTGAACCAGCATGCTATAGCGTGTGGCTATTGCGTTTCGGAAGGAGAATAACAGGCAGTGAAATGTGCTTTGTTTTGCAATTTTATTAGCAACATTTGTACAGCAAGAGATACAATACACAAAAGAATATTGGAGACCTGAGTATTTCGCATCTACAGTACAAACTGCACATTCTATAGGCGCATATACATAAAGCTTCTTATAATTTCTGAATAGCAAAAGTGATGATTTTTGACTTCGCATGAGGCAATCTTGCCAACGCAAATC
The DNA here is from genome assembly GCF_013339745.2 of Dermacentor silvarum. Taxonomy (NCBI): domain Eukaryota; kingdom Metazoa; phylum Arthropoda; class Arachnida; order Ixodida; family Ixodidae; genus Dermacentor; species Dermacentor silvarum. The sequence continues at coordinate 2,712,650 of NC_051154.1, read as the reverse complement.
GTTCGTCGCAGCAGTTATCTGTGATTACTCATTCAAAAAAAGTATCATTAAGCGAGACCGGTTGAAAGACTGACGGCAGCACATTTCGCATACCCTAACACAGACGACGTGGAGTTACCAAGCTGGAGCTGTGGTCTGGAAAAAAAATGGAAGTAATATACGTTTTATGCTTACACACAACGCATTTGCAGGAACAAATTTCAGCAATCTTTCCACAAAACACTGCTTTCACTGCATGTACGTCATCTCTTATTATATTTTATTGTAGGATGTATGCTAAAAATATGGCACAAATATTTAACAATCCAAATTCTTATTTTAACTACTACTATATTGCAATAACAGGTTTGGTAATGCTGCTTTCTCAACAGCTGTCTGAAAACACTGATCAGTTTCTTACAGCAAAATTATATTGATCACTGAATTTCCTATTCACTTGTCAATACGGCACTGACGGATTAGTTTGTTCAACCTATTTGTATACTCCTTGTCTTCCTAGTTCGGCACAATGCCTATTACTGGAAGACGATCTTCCAAAAGTTGTAAGCCACTGGTAAACGGTCTATGAGCATTTCCTATTATAGACCACTTAGCTTTGCACAGGGGGATTTGCGGGAACACCGGAGCGCGTGGCTCGCTCAGCGCCGACGTAAGCACCTTCGTACGCATCGCGCCAGCGCGACTTGACCCGAAGGTAAATTCGTTCGTTCTGAACAAAAACTGCTCGCCTGCTAAGTTCTCAGTTAACAACCGCGAACATCGCACATCGCAGATGAATATTCGATAAAGAATAACAGACAAGCAGGCGTTTTCTTTTTTTTTTTTTTTTCGCGACACATTTCGCGGCGCAACGTAAAATGCACCCGGCGCCGTAGCAGAAACGCGAAGAAAACGGCGCTTGCAGTGCTTTATGCACTAGCGCAGCGCTCCTTCAATTGGTCTCCGCACCTTGTGAAGTTCTAGGTGACTTGTAATGTCTAAGCAAGAACAGGCAAGTCTCTAACTTAACCCCTTCGTCCGTGCCAGCAAGCATTAAAGGATCTTCAGCAAAGTTATCAGTTTATTCCATAAAGCGAACAGCAGTCGCCGAAATATAACGAAACGCGTTTTCCGCCAGCGGTTCAGCTAGCACTCACTCGTCTCAGAAGCTGCTGTCGATAGGTAGCTTCAATGTATTTACGCACCACAGAGAAATGTACCGCGTACCCTTCCTTCCGTCTTACAGCCGTTTCGATAAGGTTAGCGGCTATTCGCTACACAACAACTGCATAAAAAGCGTGCTTACCTTTCATTCTCTTGGAAGTGGAAAAAAGTGGCGCTGCTTTCCCTTCCCGTGTTGGCCAAACACAGAGCCGCGCGGAAACGTCTTGTGGCCTTTCTTCTGTTTTTCGTACATCGCTGGGGCCACCGGCCGATGCAGAAACAAAACGTTGTAGCACACAGTAGAAGGCAAAGGCGTGCACGTGTGCAGAGAGCGGCAGGAGCAGACGAACGGAATGGCAGGCGAAGCGATAAGAGCGAAAGCGCCGCCCGTTGGCCCAACATGTGAAGCGACTAAATAAAGATATAGCATGCTAAAAAAATAAAATAGCCAACACATTTTATTTCTACATATAATTGCATGACTTTACTTTATTGCTAGGTAGGTTGAAAAGATAGAGCCACATATGCAAAAGTTACTCAATTTTCCTTTGGCTACCAGTGTCATGGCGACACTTTATTGCCAATACCGAACCCAAGGTAGATATACCTGGTAGCGAAGTTAAAATTAAATTAAATTATTATGGGGTTTTACGTGCCAAAACCAGTTCTGATTATGAGGCACGCCGTAGTGGGGGACTCCGGAAATTTGGACCACCTGGGGTAGTTTCCATAGAAGCCCATACGTTCAAAACATGGCGGTTTATCGGTGGTTCATAAAATCCCTATATGAGAAAAGTACCGCCATCTACTCTTTCCTCCACCGCCTCCTCTCCTAAAGCGCTTGCTTTTTTCTTTATTTTTTGCTTGCGAAAGCCAAGTCGACGGTGGCGCACCTAGAAAGTCCACGTTGAAGCTTTCAGGCCGGGCGCGCGCTGCCGCCGCCGCCGGCGACTGCGGCTGCGCAGAGGACTTTCAACATGGCTCTGATGCGGAAAAAAATAAAATATAAAGAAGTGAAAAGCGCGCGCTATCATCGTCTAATCGGAGATACAGGACAGAGAGAAGCGGCGTTATCAATGGATGGCGGTACTTTTCTTATATAGGGACTTTAGGCGGTTCATGGAGCTTAGCGCCATCTATGTGAAAGCGAACACTTCCGGCGGAAAAAAGATAATCAGACGTCATATCCGTTAAAAACAGAAGTGACGTCATTTTGTTCTCAAAGGCGCGAAATTTGTTTTCGGAGGCCTGCCACTACAGCTGTATATTCAAATGCCCCGCCATACGACTTGATGGGCGTTGCGAGCTTTCAGTGCGGAAAGCGATGCAGGAAAAGGTCAGCCGTACGGGTGTCGAAATCGCATCGCTGCACAGAAAATACTTTCTTTGGAGGCCGACGAACGCATTGGCGTAGATTGCGTAGAGTGCTCGTCCTTTCGTCGGACGTCAAGCCCGTCGGCCAGCACTGTCGCATGAAAACAACTAAATTAAACAATTATCTGGCGGTCGCAACTTACTGCTGTTGACTGAATAGATTAAGAAACAATGAGACTACCCGCGTCACTACATTCAGACAAACGTCGGCAAGCAAAACAACACAACATGTGAGGGGGCCGTATTGTAACAGGTTAACTTTACGAGCGCGCCTTTCTGCACAGTTCAAGGGCTGCATTGCATTGCAAGTGATAGCGGCTTCAACGCCCGCCGCTATCGGTGGGCGCTCTTACGGTGAGCGCTGAAAAAATGTATTTATTGATAATGATCAAGTAAAAGAGAATTGTCTCTTCCTTTCTCGCCATCCGTATGTAAAATTGGTTAGGAACTTTATTTACGTTGAATGAATCTCTTTATTTATAAAACGCTTTTTTCTTTGCCAATGTTTGTTCCCTCCAAACATAGTGGCGCGTCAATCGCTGCTCCCATAACCACCCTTGCTGATGTCGGTGACAACTGGTCCTGAACCGCTTTTCGCCCGAAGACCTCTGTGAATCGACCTTGCCGAAACTAGCCCGACTGTGCATCGCCTGGCTAGGATACAGCCGCATTGTGCGCAATGTATTCCAAGAAACCCTTCTCGCCCTTTTCGCACTTCGGTGCTATGTTGTTGCAGTCTAACATTTAGACCTGTCTGCCCTACAGAAGACAGACCGCATTTCAGGAGTATCTTGGAGACTACACCTTTCGAACAAGCCGTATACTTTTTAATATGACTGATACACCCTGCGCTGAAGCTTTGTAAAGCCCCTCTATATAAAAAGTAGCGACACTCTCCTCCTCCGCCTTCCCTCCTCCTTGTTTCTCGTCTCTTTCTCGCTCCTTTCTCGACCGTGGCGCCGCCTACACCGCTTGAGACACATGCACTTGTTTATCTTTCACCGTTGACCGCGTTTCACCGGCTAACAAATGTTAAACGTAATCGCTCGGCGCAGGACGCGCCTGCATGTATCGGAAGTTTCTCGAACATTATTGATGCGTCTATCCGTTGTCTGTTGTCACCGACGCTTATGTAATCTGATTGAGTGTCGCGAATTGTGTAGTACTTTCTGGAAGACACGCGGGCACCAGGGATTACTGTCGAACCTTCGATGACTCATGTATAAAAGCCGACGAGTTTCGCCGCTGATCAGATTTCGACGATCGCCGACTGTGTTCGCCGCTATCGTTGTGCTCCTCACCAATCGGTAAACGCTTCTCGGGCGAAAATGGCGATGGAGCGCGATCGTAAACAAACGCAGCCAGGGCGCGACGGCCCACGTGATGCCATTAGGCCAATACCGACGCGGCGGCCGCCTTTGACAGGGCGTGCGAGGAGGAGGCGGCATTCTTCAAAGCGTGTCGCTACTTTTTATATAGAGGGGTTTTATTGTAGAGTAGACAGCAACGCCAGAACCTAGCGAGTGGGGGGAAGCAAAACTGGAGGGACGCTGAATCTATTCGCCGTGACACTTTCGCTGGCTGATCACGGAGCAAGAGTGTCCGAGTTGGGAAAACGTCGAAAGTGCGCATGCGCAGGGCATAACACTCAGACGAGGGATGAAAAGTGATTGCCATCGTTTGGAATGGCGTATCGTTTTCATCAACTCTCCAGCGGCCGGTGTCGGCGACGCTGGGGTGAAAAATGAAAACGTCGTAGCGCCCTCTGAACAGTGCAGGGTACCCATAGGGAGTACGTTTCTTAGCAGCAGGATTAGTTCTAACGCAAAGCTGTGCAAGTTTTTTTAGGCGCAGCGAAAACTACACCTGCTCTTTGTCCTATTCTCTTAAGTTTGTGATAGATCCCATGATTGTACGGGAGAACAGCTGCTTTATTTATTCAATCGTGTACCTGAGGCTCGATGCTCTTGACCTACGGTGGAACTTGACCTACGGTGGAAAGGATACCCAGCCGCCTTCAGCCGAGCAATCTGCGAACCGAAACTGTGTTCTATTAAATGATAGCACAAGTTATTAAGTGCATTATGCAAGCAAGTGTGAACGATACCTCTCTTGATTAGTTTTGATTGGCTGACGCGTAGGATAAAAGAGGCTTATTGGCACGCGGCTCATACATCCAGCATACATGATGCTGAGTAAAGGATAGTTTCAAATCTAGAAACCTAAGGTATCGATTCTCCAGAATTTCATGTGTGAGCATTCTTCAAACAGGACCAACGCCTGACGAACGGAGATCGCGACACTGCAGTCATCACAGTTTAACAGGATCAAATAGTCATCCACGAAACGAAAGGCTTTCCCGATTTTTGTATCGCCCAACCTCGACTCAACGTTCCTGTCTAGGTGAGCCAAAAATAAATCGCTCAACAAGGGAGCCATACAGAACCCTATGCATATCCCGCTTTTCTGAAGGAAGAACATCCCATTCCATTCTGCAAACGTCAAGGAAAGGTAAAGCTGAAGCAATTTTATAAAATCCGAAACGGAAACACCACATTCATTTTGGAACGCAACAGCACCAAAACTAAAAATACCTGCTTCAATAACAACAAAGAGTGCCTGATGAGGAATAGAATAATATGATACTTTTATGTCTACGGACATGGCTTTAAATGGAACATCAGAATGTTGAGAAAGATGGTGTATAATATCGGAAGATCCTTTAACTAGAAATGGATCATTAACTTCTAGCTTCTTAAGGTGACACTGGAGACAGCAGGAAAGGGACTTTTGCCACGTGCCTTTTTCCGAAATAATGACTAATTTCCGAAATGGCGTCTCAGGCTTGTGGGTTTTTGGCGAGAAAAACAACCGAAGCGCCAACTCTTCCTTCCTGTCTACAGATTGTGCTAGACTGCTAAGATTCAAATCTGTTAACATGCGTTTTGCCTTTGATTTTACCTTTTCCAGATCAACATCAGTTCTCATAATAAACACAGAATCAATGGAAGCTTGCGCTTTTTCCAGGTGTGACGAAAAACCCGCCTTCTTTGTCAGCTGCTGCAAGACAAAGCCCCTTGTCAGTGAGATAGGAGAACACCCTTTCAACAGGTGTTCTCCTACGCAACGGTCACTCCATACGTAACGGTCACTCTCACATTCCGGAGAATGTCTAGACACATCTCGCACCATAGTCAGCAGTTCCGCGGGAGAGTTCTTTCCCACTGTGGCGAACTTAGGCCCAAGAGCGAGGGTCTGTGTGATGAAGTCCGGCTCACTTTGCGTTAGGACTAATCCTGCTGCTAAGAAACGTACTACCTTAGTATCAGTCATATTAAAAAGTATACGGCTTGTTCGAAAGGTGTAGTCTCCAAGATAACCCGCCGTGGTTGCTCAGTGGCTATGGTGTTGGGCTGCTGAGCACGAGGTCGCGGGATCGAATCCCGGCTACGGCGGCCGCATTTCGATGGGGGCGAAATGCGAAAACACCCGTGTACTTAGATTTAGGTGCACGTTAAAGAACCCCAGGTGGTCCAAATTTTCCGGAGTCCCCCACTACGGCGTGCCTCATAATCAGAACTGGTTTTGGCACGTAAAACCCCATAATTTAATTTTTTTTCTCCAAGATACCCCTGAAATGCGGTCTGTCTTCTGTAGGGCAGACAGGTCTAAATGTTAGACTGCAACAACATAGCACCGAAGTGCGAAAAGGGCGAGAAGGGTTTCTTGGAATACATTGCGCACAATGCGGCTGTATCCTAGCCAGGCGATGCACAGTCGGGCTAGTTTCGGCAAGGTCCAATTGTCACCGACATCAGCAAGGGTGGTTATGGGAGCAGCGATTGACGCGCCACTATGTTTGGAGGGAACAAACATTGGCAAAGAAAAAAGCGTTTTATAAATAAAGAGATTCATTCAACGTAAATAAAGTTCCTAACCAATTTTACATACGGATGGCGAGAAAGGAAGAGACAATTCTCTTTTACTTGATCATTATCAATAAATACATTTTTTCAGCGCTCAACATAGCAATAAAGTGCGAAAAGGGCGAGAAGGGTTTCTTGGAATACATTGCGTACAATGCGGCTGTATTCCGTTCTTTAAAAATACTACTATCTTAGCTAGGCATCCTAATGAAAGCACTAGACTTATCATTGAAGCAGCAGCGATCGCTGAGGTTTACTCGGTCAGTAAGCCGTCGATTGCATTAGCGGATAAGGAACTTGCTTTCTTGGGATCGCACATGCGCTTTCGTTCTTCCTAAGATGGCGGTTAAGGTTAGATTGAATTTTGAATGCTTGCTCATGTTGACTTGGTGTTTTGCAGGGGGTGCTCTTGTCGAGGTGTCATGGCTATATATGCATGTTATTCGAAATAAACTTTCAGTTGGAAGTCAGCGCTTGTCTTTCGTCATCACGGTGTAAGAAGATAGGTGCTCCGACGGCGCGCCCGCGCTGGGGCGAGAGAGCGGCCACTTCGTGTGACCGGAAGTGAGCGCCGCCGCTAGGGGCAGCACGCGTTCAAGGAGGCCTTGCAGCAGCGGCACAAGAGTGGATAATTTAAGACCTCCGTCAGCATTTGAACACCCATACCTAAAGATATGCAATTTGTCGTTATTCAGACGCCAAATCCTGAGCAGGTAGAACGTTTCATGCCACTTACTGTCAAAATACCGTCATTTCCAACACGAGAGAGACGCCTCGTCTGCTCGAGCAGACGGCGCGCTGCGCTTGCCGCTGCTAGGTAGCCGCTGCTCGCCGCATCGGAGTCAATCGGAATGTCGGCAGAAATATAAAGGGACGTTCCTCCAACCAAATAGAGTCGTTTTCAGCAGGCAAACGACATGTATGCATCGAAATGAAGCACCTCTGCCGCGCGTGCCCATAGAAGCGCCAACAAAGCGTGCGAAAAAGTGGCCCCCAGAACAGGTGCTGCCCCTTGCGGCAGCAGTCACACCTCGCGCCGCCGTCGGATCACCTACACCTTCGTACACCATGTTCGTCACTCTTGCTGTCCCTATGCATGCGCTGCAAAGTCAAGTTTGCAAATGGAATACCAAGTAGCCCGTACCCAAACCCTGATTGGCTGGTTGAGCACTACGTCTAGCGAAGGCGATAGTATCACCGAGGCGCTCGTCGTAGAGTACGGCCTCTGTTGCTGCCGCAGCGCAAGCGCAAAAGCTCTTTGTTATTTGTCGAATGCGCAAACACGCCCGCATCAGTGAACTGCATATGTAGGTCAGCATGGTCAGCCAAGCTAACGCGCGATGCACCAGCGGCTCTGGCGTGCTACAGGGCATGTTCTATTCTCGCGCCAGCCACACTAGACTGTAGAGTGTCCAATTCTCGCTGACGTAACGCAAGTGCGCCACGCGTGGATATCCGCGCCTTTAGTTTGGCCACCCCAGTGCGCTCTTCTTCGATCGGAGGCAGAACGCATCGAGGCTCTGCTTGTTGAACGTAGACAACCAGATGGAAAACCGGCTTGACTCGGAGAATATTTCGCATTAAAAGAACAACGCGGGCGCGCAACGGCGTTGACACAGCGCAGGAAGAAGCTAAGTATACCAACTCTGTGGCTAGCAGACGTGCTGTTCGCTGATACACGGGAACGGTATACAAGCAAGGGAAGCAGACGACCGGGGAGCTGGTTCTCTAGTCTGCATAGTACGTCACTTCCGGCAACTGGTAATGACGGCGTTTCTTTTTTCGTTTTTATTTCACTTTCGGTATGCCATAAATCGATTTTTGCGAGCGTTATGTGAAGCGCCCACTCGCTTTTCAAGCGTAACATTTTCCACAGAGGCTACTGTAGGTCTAAATTATCAGAAACGGGGCCAGAATTTCGTTGCTGTCGGCTTGGTTCGTCTAAATACGTATTCGGCGCGAGCAAGCTCTGCCTTTGATGCTTGTTGATGAGAAAGACGACGACGAAAACCTTGTCACAGCGACAAATAAAATTTCGTTTTCGTTAAATTGCTAATAAACATAGTTGAAACCGCCTTCTTCTTGGCCAATCCCCCGTAGTGGGTATGAACCAATGTTCGGGAGACAAGACAAAATCCATAGCGTTCGCACCAAGTCTCTTGTGGTGTTGCCCATGGCAATGCGCATAAACATTGCATGAGAACCAGGGATCAATTCACAAAACTTGTCGTTCGTAAGTGCTGCTTGTGATTGGCCAGCCGCCTTCTAACGCCACCATTGGCTGACACCTGCTTCTACGAACAGTTTTTGCGTAAGAACGTTTTTGTGAATCCGGCCCCAGGTTCTGACCTTTGTGGTAGATAAACATTGCATGAGATTACATTTTGAATAGGATGAAAGCAAACAAACGTATATGCCTCGCCATTAGTTGCAAAGCAGCTTCAATAAAACTTCGCTTCACGTAGATTCCAACATAGGCGCAGGGTCCGCATTTTAACCTTATTTATGAGTCAATCATTCGTACCAAGCTGGAATGCGACGCAGCTATTTGAAATACTCACCAGGAACGCCTAGTAAGCCCATGTTTAAAATCCAGGGTTCATGACATTCCGACAGGCACGCAAGTATTAGCAGCCGTTATGCTATTCTCTCTCCTCTCTCAATATTTGGGGAAATTTGTATGGGTGGGCGAAGAGCAATTTCTCATACCGAATCGAATGCCAATCGCATCGGATTGAGTCTCGAATACCTTTGCAGTAGTTTTTGAACAGGAGACAGCCGTTTTCCAGACGGGAACGTCGATATGCGCACAATGGCGTCGTGCTCAGGCCAGACAATGTCTTGCTGTCAATCATTTCATGCAGTGCATTACTCAATCGTTGAAGGCCATTGGTCTGTCGGATCAGGTGATACCACAGCTTCGCTCGTCAATCACTTTCACACCGTGGATGGAGCCCAACAACAATGTTTTTTTTTTTTTACTTATTTCACCAATTCCCGTCGCTTTCTTCATTAAGCACTTAAGTTTCAACGTTTATAAGGTACTACAGCTGTGTTTAACGACTCTTTCATTTTGCCAATTACCGTGATGACTGGCTCGTTCACGAGCTTAGGACGAAGCTACTATTACAGCAACGCTATGACATCTGCTTACTCAAGGCGCCACTTGTAGAAATTTTGCGTGTTTGTAGCATTTCGCAAGAAATTTCTTCTCTGTGTATCTGTGTTGCGACGATCACGCTTATTGATGTATTTCCTACCCCCTTAATCCAGAAGGGTGAATAAATCATGGCATCATTAAGGCAGGCGAACACAGCGCTCACCCTTTGTGTATAGTCTTATTTTCGCATTTCCCGCCTTAATAATCTAACACCAACGCGCTCTGCAAACCATCCTTCGGAAGCAAATTATTTAATTGGCAGAAATAGTCTCATGAGCCCCAACTCTGATAGATTTTCTTTACAGAAAAATATTTAACTACTGAAATCACGTAGCAGCTACAGAAACAAATTTTTGGTTTTGCTGGTGTGAAAATTTGGAATAGTTTACCGGCTTACGAAAAATGTTCATCAACATTATCATCGTACCCGCGTTCACTTAGAACTTATATTGAAACGTAGTAAACTATCCCCACTTTAATGTATTTTTTCCTTATATATTAATTTCAATCGCCATTGATGCATTTTTATTAGTGTATTCTTAAGCAACTAAGAACAAGAGGTGCCGCTGCAGTTTCTACCTGTGGGACCTCTGTCTGTATAACATGTTATATATATTTCTGCCACTCTATGATGACGACGATTCAAGGACTGACTAGGCCAGCATCGAGTATCCCTTGTACCGATGGGAGGCTCGAATGCTGTCAGACGTTGACCAAATCATGCCCCATTGCGTTCCGGACGAGGCCGTGATGACTGGCTCGTCGACTCACTGCGACTGCCCTGCTTCCAGCGAACGCCACGCGTCCTGCGAGCAGCGCGGGCCAGGTGTCGATCGAGTCGTGGGAAGGGGGGACCCCATCTGTGCGCCTTTGTGGGCCGCGGCGCGGGCCCGCTTTCTCACGATCCGGCCCCCTCTTGAATGGGTGGCGCTCAATGGCGTCGCCGGATGCGCTTGCGTAAGGAGCCCTGAGAAAACTCCGGCCTTGTGCAACCGCGGCTTTGTGCGGCGAGGAAGGCACCCACGCAACCAGGGCTGAGACACAGCAATATTTGACCGCATCCTAAGCTTAAACAGAAAAATTGCATCTACAGGACAGATGGGATTACGTTAGTACGACATCTGCCGTGCAAAATTGAGGCATTCTACAAGGTTCCATCCAACGGTCATTGTTTATCCTGATAGCTATAAAAGACAGGGCATGCCTTTCATCGGATGATTGCATGCTTTATGACCAACTCTCCTACAGACACTTCATAAAGATCCAGGCCTGGGGCTTATCGTGGCAATCATCGCTGACACACAAAAAAGAGGTCATGGCAGCGACAGCTGCGCACGCAAACAAGCGACATTTCGCTTACCACTATAGCTCCTTGTAGTTACAAATGATTATTGCTTTACTCACATCACCCTCAAATAGAACGATCGCATATCCCGAAAGAAAGGCGATGATAGAGATAAATGCTATTAGACAATAACACTACTTTGAGGAGAACTCTCGGTAAAGCTACGAAGGGTACAAACCTCCTGGTATTTAAAGCTTTTATACGACCAATACGTGAATATGGTCCCTGTACACAGGTTCGGTGATAATCAACCAGTTTGAAAAAATCCTGGTCTGCAAAGCTGCTTGCAATGCACTGTCGTAAGAGAGTTTGATTTACAATGACAAAATTGGAATTGATAAAAACAGCTTTTTGAACATTTGACTCAGCTAACTACTCGTACCTTTCAGATGTAATTGAGTGTTGTTCCCTTTCTTTCTACGCAAGTGCGATTGATAAATTATCAACTTATGCCTTCTCGAATTAAAACTTCATTCAATCACCAATCAATTACTGTCGCAACATAAGGAGTGAGAAGTAGAAGTCACTTGACAGGTTCTCAACCCAGGAACATGAGCAGCAGTTACAAAATAAGTACAAGGCAGTGAAAATACTCTGAGAAGGATATATAGATATGCTAAGCATGGAATTAGAGCCTTTTTTTTCACTGAATACAAAACAAACACACTGGGCATATTATAGTATGCCCAGGGATTAGATGAGTCGACTATGGCAATTTACAAAAAAAATGTGATTACTGTTCTAGCTAGTAATGATGCATAATTGTTTGTGCGCCATAAATGAGAAATAACAATAAGATCTCCGATCTAATGCACTTGAAACCCCCCAAAGTAATCAAGTACCAGCAAAAATGACCCTTGAATTCTGAAGCAGTAATTTCTTCAAGCACCATATCATACTCGTGAAAGCAATTTAACTCCGGAATTGCGTTTACCAACATAGTGCACAGTACGCTCACGAGGTAGCAACGGTCGTTCGCTTCAGCAAGGTTCATAGTTGAGTCCATTCGCACTTACAATTTTCTGCTTAGTTAGGAAGTCACAGTGACGTTTTCTAGCTTTCAGCAAAGCTGTACTTAGACAATACTAGTTATAGTACTTTAATGTTAATTAGGCGAAATTTATGTAGGAGTGGACCAGCTGAACATAACGATGAGGCATTAGCTGTAACTCACTACGTTGTTTTGTAGTCGCGCAATATTTTACATATTAGTTGATGCAGTATTGCCCCACACGAGAAAACAGTACTGTATGCTTGATCGGAAAAGCAAGTAATAAGCGAAAGTATAATACTCATGAATTGCACATCGCGACTTCGGTAGATTAAATCTACCATTCCAGACTCCCCACATTAACTGTGCATGTGCCAAAAAGTGTGCTTAGTGAAACATACTCCAAACGTTGTAAAACTCTTAAATATGTCTGTTGTATTTCCATTTAATTGCTTTATTTTTGCTCTTTGGAGGAAGCCAACTCGCCTATAGTATGCCGATCACTGTGACGCGTTGTGTTGTGTACAGTGTATGCAGTTTTTCGCACGCAGCTCAATGTAGCTGTCATGAATCTTCATGATCAGCCTATATTTATGTCCGCTGCAGGACGAAGGCAATCTCCCTGCGATCTCCAAGTACTCCTGCCTTGCGCTAGCTGATTCGAACTTGCGCCTGCAAATTTCCTGACTTCATCACCCCCCTAGTTTTCTGTCGTCTTCGACTGCGCTTCCCGTCTCTTGGTATCCATTCTGTAACCCTAATGGTCCACCGGTTATCCATCCTACACATTACATGGCCTGCCCAGCTCCATTTCTTCCGCTTAATGTCAACTAGGATATCGGCTATCCCCGTTTGTTCCCTGATCCACACCGCTCTCTTCCTGTCTCTTAACGTTAGTCCTAAGATTTTTCGTTCCAGCGCTCTTTGTGCGAGCTTCTTTGTTAACCTCCAAGTTTCTGCCCAATATCTTAGCACCGGTAGAATGCAATGATTGTACATTTTTCTTTTCAACGACAGTGGTAAGCTCCCAGTCAAGATTTGGTAATGCCTGCCGTATGCACTCCAACCCAGTTTTACTCTTCTGTAAATTTCTTTCTCATGATCAGGGTCCCCTGTGAGTAACTGACCTAGATAAACGTACACCTTTACAGACTGTAGAGGCTCACTGGCGATCCTGAATTCTTGTTCTCTTGCCAGGCTATTGAACAATGTCTTTGCCTTCTGCATATTAATCTTCAACCCCACTCCTACACTTTCTCGGTTAACGTCATTATTCATTTGTTGCAATTCGTCCCCATTGTTGCTGAATAGGACAATGTCATCTGCAAACCGAAGGTTGCTGATATATTCGCTGTTGATTCTCACTCCTAAGCGTTCCCAGTCTAAGAGCTTAAATACTTCCTCTAAGCATGCAGTGAATAGCATTGGAGAAATTGTGTCTCCTTGTCTGACCCCTTTCTTGATAGGTAACTTTCTACTTTTCTTGTGGAGAACCAAGGTAGCTGTGGAATCCTTGTAGAGGTTTGCTAAGATATTCACGTATGCCTCCTGTACTCCTTGATTACGCAATGTCTCTATGACTGCTGGTATCTCTACTGAATCAAAAGCCTTTTCATAATCTATGAAAGCCATGTAGAGAGGTTGATTGTACTCCCGCAGATTTCTCGAGTACCTGATTTATGACATGGATATGATGCACCGTAGAATATCCCTTCCTGAAGCCAGCCTGTTCTCTTGGTTGGCTGAAGTCAAGTGTTGCCTTGATTCTATTGGGAATTATCTTGCTGAATATTTTATACAATACTGACAGCAAGCTAATGGGTCTATAATTCTTCAATTCTTTAACGTCTCCCTTCTTATGGATTAGTATAATGTTGGCATTCTTCCAGCTCTCTGGCACACTTGAAATCGTGAGGTATTGCGTATAAAGGGCCACAAGCTTTTCAAGCATGATATCCCCTCCAGCTTTGAATAAATCTACTGTTATTCCATCTCCTGTAGCTTTTTCCCTGGTCATGTCTTGTAAGGCGCTTCTAACTTCGTCGCTAGTTATAGAAGGAGCCTCTGTATCCTATTAATCACTACTTCGAATTAATGTAGCCGTGCTGCTCTCGGAACTGTACAGGTCAGTAAAGAATTCTTCCACTGCTTTTACTATGTCATCGAAATTGCTGATGATATTACCCTGCTTATCTTTCAATGCATACATCTTGCATTGCCCAATGCCAAGTTTTATTCTTACTGATTTCATGCTGCGTCCATTTTACTGCTTCGTCAATCTTTCCCACGTTATATTTTCGAATATCCCTTGCTTTCTTCTTGTTGATCAGTTTCGACAGTTCAGCGAATTCTATCTGATCTCTCGAGTTCGACACTTTCATGTTTTGCCGTTTCTTTATTAGGTCCTTTGTTACTTGGGAGAGCTGATCTACTGGTTGCCTTGGTGCCTTACCTCCCTCTTCAATTGCTGCTTCTGAGATCAACCTAGTTGCGGTTACATTCATTACCTCTATGTTGTCTTCATCTTCCTGTTCTAAAGCTGCATATTTGTTTGCGAGTACCAGCCTGAATTGGTCTGCTTTTACCCTTACTGCGTCAAGGTTGGCCTGTTTCTTCTTGACTAATGTTATTATTTTTCTCTTCAAATTGAGAGAAATCCGAGACCTCACTAACCTATGGTCACTGCACTTTACCCTACCTAACACTTCTACATCCTGCACTATGCTAGGATCGGCAGAGAGTATGAAATCTATTTCATTCCTTGTTTCTCCATTAGGGCTTTTCCAGGTCCACTTCCTGTTGCTGCGCTTCCTGAAGAAGGTATTCATTATTCGGAGCCTATTCCTTTCCGCGAATTCTACCAACATCTCGCCTCTAGTGTTCCTAGGATCAATGCCGTAGTTGCCGATTGCTTGCTCACCAACCTGCTTTTTCCCCACTTTTGCATTGAAGTCGCCCATGACTAAAGTATACTGAGTTTGCACCTTTCTCATTGCTAGTTCAACATCTTCATAAAACTGTTCTATTTCTTCATCATCGTGACTGGAGGTTGGGGCGTAGGCTTGTACTACCTTCATTCTGTACCTCCTATTCAGCTTTATTACGACGACTGCTACCCTCTCATTAATGCTGTAGAATTCATCAATGTTACCCGCTATGTCCTTATGGACTAGAAATCCTACCCCTAATTCTCTATTATCTGAAAGACTGCTGAAGCAGAGGACGTGACCGCTAGTCAGCACTGTATAAGCCTCACCAGTTCTTCTAACTTCACTAAGGCCAATAACATCCCAGGCAATGCCTGGTAATTCCTCAAATAGTCCTGCTAAGCTAGCCTCACTCGAGAGGGTGCGCGTGTTGAACGTTGCCAGGTTCAGTTTCCATTGGCGGCCTGTCCGGACCCAGAGATTCTTAGCACCCTCTGCCGCGTCGCGGGTCTGACCACCGCCTTGGTCATGTGCTCCGCAGCCACTGGGGGCTGAAGGCCATGGGTTAATTGCAGGAGTGGAACCAATTGCAGGAATGGAACCAACTTGACGCTTCTATCACCAACATCTAATCATTATCTGAATTTATCTCGCACATTAAAAAAAAACTGTGTGTGCGTAAGACGGTACCTATGCATCAGGGGCGATCGGCCCAGATTTATTTGTTCGCTAGGAAATTTTAATAAACCTCCTCGTTTAGGACAGTTTATTTGCTTGTCATACTGATTTTCAACGTTCGATGCTTAAATTTAGTTACTTCTGTTTCATTACTTGCCCCTTGTGATACCTGTGCTATCGTTATTCTCCTTGGCTATGTTTCGTAAAGCTTCATGCCCTTTTTTTCCCTTTCTTTTCTTCCTTATTACTATTCCGTTCGATCTTAATATCGTACTTATTGTATAGATTGTATAACTTACACAGCATATATCGTTTTTTGTATAACCTGCATTTTGTTTGACTTGCACTGTACAGAAGAATTATTGCACTGCCCAACTGCCACGCTCTCGAAGGAGAGCAGCAGTATTGAAAATAAATAAATAAAAAAATTAACTGATGGTATTACGATTATTTGATAGCCTTAAAATATCTCTAAACTATTTGGCAATGCGTTTTTCGCTTTTTTAACGATGCCACTAGTCTTCAAGAAAATTTGCATGCCATGCGGTGCAACAAATGGAAAGTGGATTTAAATGTATTGGCACGGGATGGTCTCGTAAGTCCAGAGGGCGTCTGACCGAAGTACAGGAAGACGGAGCTGTCTCAGCTGGAAACCGACCGAGCGCGCACTGCTAGTTCGTCGACTTCCTTTTCCACACTTGACGCCGATAATCCCCAGTACAGTATCTCAATGCGTATGCATGCGCGTTGCATTCCTTTAGCAGGGCCTCGATGACATTGGAGAGAAAGACGCGGCCACTGTCACGTAATAATTCACGTGGTGCACCGCAGAATGAGGTGGCGAAGAAGGAAGCAAGCGACGTCTTTCGCGGTGGAAGCCGGCAGCGCAGATGTTTCGGCGTGCCGTGTGAGGTCGTCTACGGCAACAATGATCCACCGGTTACCGTCAGGAGTGCTTGGAAGGGGGCCATAAAGATCAATGCCAACATAGTCGAATGGTCGGGCAGGGCAGGGTAAAGGTTGCAGGAGACTTGCGCAACTCTGAGGAGCGGTCTTGCGGCGTTGACACGTAGCGCATGAACGGACGTACTGGCGAACGAATCTGTACATGCCTCGCCAGTAGAATCGAAGACGGGAGTATGTTTTGAAGACGCCAGCGTGGCTGCATTGGGGGTCATCGTGGAAAGCTGCGCAGATATGTGAGCGCAGATGACGGGTAATAACGAGCAGCCATCGACGGCCGTCGGTGAGGTAATTCCGTCGATACAAAACGTCGTCGCGGATGGCAAAGTGGTGTGCTTGACGACGCACGGCGCGTGAGAGAGACGCAGGTCAGCGGTGAGACAGGAAGTCCAGCTGTAGAGAGATCCAGGGATCTTTACGCTGCTCGGCCGGCATGTCGTTGAAGCTAACAGCTGACAAATCGCAGGTGGGAGTTAAGGAGCAAACAGAGGCAGAAGGTAGCGGAGAACGGGATAGGGCATCGGCATCTGAATGTTTGCGTCCAGAGCAACAAATGACACGTATGTCATACTCTTGAAGCCATAAGGCCCAACGAGCGAGGCGGCCACTGGGATCTTTCAAGGACGATAACCAGCATAAGGCATGGTGATCAGTGACAACGTCAAACTGACGGCCGTAAAGGTAAGTACGAAATTTGCCGATTGCCCAAACAATCGCCAAACATTATTTTTTTCCGTCACAGAGTAGTTAGATTCTGCCTTCGTTAGGGTGCGGCTGGCATATGCGACAACTTACTCGTCAAAGCCGTCTTTGCGCTGGGTGAGAATGGCGCCAAGTCTGACACCGCTAGCATCCGTATGTATCTCAGTAGGCGCATTAGGATCGAAGTGGCGAAGCACTGAAGGAAGCGTGAGGAGCCGGCGGAGAATCATAAATGAGTCGTCACACTCAGAATTCCAAGCCGACGCGTCTGACGTGCCATTAAGAAGCTGCGTCAAGGGAGTGATAATCGAGGCAAAATTACGGATGAAACGCCGTAAATAGGAAGACAAACTGATGACGCTCCGTAGTTCCTTTAGAGTAGTGGACTTGGGGTACTCAGCAACGGCGCGAAGTCTGGCAGGATCAGGCAGAATTCCCTCTGTCGAGACGACATGGCCTAGGATCGTAAGCTTACGAGCACCAAAATGACATTTTTTTCAAATTGAGTTGCAACCCAGCTAGCGTGAGACGGACAAGAACTTGCTCAAGGCGGGCGAAATGCGTATCGAAATCTGTAGAAAAGACCACAATGTCGTCTAAGGCATGGGTGCCATTTAAGACACCTGAGAATAGCGTCCATCATTCTCGCGAAAGTTGCAGGCGCGTTGCAAAGGCCGACAGGCATTACAATGAACTCGTATAATCCATCAGGAGTTACAAAAGCCGTTTTTGGACGGTCGGCTTCAGCCATCGGCACTTGCCAGTACACGGAGCGCAGATCCAGCGAAGAGAACAACCCAGGGCGTCGTCGATGCTCGGTAGGGGATAAACATCCTTGCGGGTAATCTTTTTGAGTCGGCGGTAATCAACGGAAAACCTTATTGAGCCATCCTTTTTCCACACCAGCACGACCGGAGACGCCCAAGGACTGTGGGAGGGCTGGATCACACCTCGTTTTAGCATGTCGTCAACGTGTTCGTCAATGACACGGCGTTCGGCTGCGGAAACACGGTATGAACGCTGGCGCAGCGGAGCATGTTGACCGGTGTCAATAGAGAGTTTTAGATTAGGGGGACGCAAGCGTTGGGGCCCGCTAGCGCTTGGGGCCGCGGTACTGCGCACGCGCAGACCGGTCTGCGCGTGCGCAGTACCGCGGCCCCAAGCGCTAGCGGGCCCCAACGCTTGCGTCCCCCTAATCTAAAACTCTCTAATACGGTGAACAACCGCTGACGTGCGCCCCAAGGAAGGTTGGCCGAGGTCGAAAGAAGCACGGAAACGTTCAAGAAGTTCAACAACTTCACTGCGTTGAGCGGGCGTAAGCGCGTCGTTTACGGTATGCAAGAAAACATCGGGGGTACGCGAGGCTGGTGCGGTAGCAGAAGTGACGGCACCGACAGGCAGTGGTGGCCTATCTGAAGGTAGGTCAAATGGACTAATGACGCCAAGAGTGTCGAGACGCGCCACACATTCACCGTGTAAGAGTTGAAGGACAGCGAAATGGATGGTACACATAAATGGCAGCGGAACCATCGGTGAGTGTGACGACTGCAAACGGGAGTAGAAGGTTCCGTCGACGCGCAAATTCTTCAGATGGTGTAAAAAGGGCAGTCGTGGCGGGGGCAGAGTCACAAGAGACGGGCACCAAGGCGGCAGAAAAAGAAGAGATAATGATGTCAGTGGTGACGACCACTTTAGGAGAACGGTTCGGGAGATCGACGGTAGTGTCACGGAACGGAGACAAAGCCAGTTGCGCGCGAGCGCAGTCGACAACAGCATGAGGTGCGGAAAGAAAGTCCCAACCCAGAATAACGTCACGCGAAGCACGGCAGAGAACGACGAATTCTACAAAATATAGTTCATCCTGAATCATAACACAAGCGTTACATGCGGCCGAAGGCTTGACTTGCTGCGAGCTTGTCGTGCGTAGGGAAATATCGGGTACAGGAACCGTCTCTTTTTTGAGTTTGCGGCAGAGGTCTTCACTTATGACAGAAACGGCAGCCCCTGTATCGACAAGAGCTGTTGTCGCGGCGCTTTCGGCAAATACTGCGATTTCGTTAGGAGGAGAAAGATGAGGCCTTGAAAATTTCGACGATGGCGCAGTTCTTGCCTCGGGAACTGCGGCTGTCAGTTTTCCTCCTGGCCAGAGCTGGAACGGCGAAGCATGGGTGAATGGGAACGGCGGCGAGGGGAAGGAGACCGACGAGAGTTGAAGGCGGGGCGACGAGAATACGACTCCGAGGGATCAGGGAATAGAACGATGCGAAGGTTGTTGGTGAAGGTAGCGAGGTTTGGTGCATCATGACGAAAATAAAGTCCACGGCGGCGACGGAAACGCGCAACATGTTCCGGAATATCGCATGCGAAACAGGTAGGGCGGTTGTCCGGAGTATGCCAAGGATTAAGAGAAAGTCCGGCAGGCGATAACGGCACGTGAACCGGGCGTACCGGAAATGACGACGAGTAGAAACTAGCGGCGGGTGTGGAGGTAGTAGGCATCGGTTGCGTAGGAGGTCGCTTGAGAGCGGCAGCGTAAGTCAGATGTGAAGTCACAGGCGACGGTGGAGAGGGAGGTCGGAGTGCCTCAGAAACTAGCGCCTGGATCACACGACGGAGCGACGGTTCTAGTGTAGAAGCAGGCTCAGCAACACACGCCACAAGAGATAGCTGGCGAGCCGCTTCTTCCAGAATGTATTGCTGAATCTGCGGCAGCAAGCCAGAGTGACCAGCGCTAAGGCATTCAGGCTCCAAGGCCGAGAGGTCCGCGGATTGCAAACTTGTGCGATGGGTGGAAAGGCGCTGCTTGCGCAGCTCGTCCAAGCTTTGACAGAGTTCAATTACTTTTGTGCAAATATCGTAGGATTCTTGGCCACGAGCATATGGAAGGCATCGTCGTCTCTGCCTTTCATAATATGCCTTATCTTATCGGCTTCGGTCATGGACGCATTCACGCGCTTACAGAGGTCGATGACGTCCTCAATGTAGCTCGTGAAGGTTTCACCGCTTTGTTGAGCTCGACCACGCAAACGGTGTTCAGCACGCAGTCTGTGCACAGCGGAACGGCCGAAGAACGAAGTGAGGGTCTCGGTGAAAGCTGACCAGGTTGTAAACTCGGCTTCATGGTTTCTGAACCACAGATTTGCGACATCATTCAGATAAAAGATGGCGTTGGTGAGCTTGGTGCGGTCATGCCACTTGTTATGCGCGCTAACGGGCTCATACTCTGGAAGCCAGTACTACACGTCGTGATCGTCGGTGCCGCTGAAGATCGCAGGGTCGCGCTGACGTACCGCACCAGAACACACGACAGCCGGGGGGGGGGGGGGGGGGGAGTAGGGGGATGGGATTGCGAGGGGCCGGCGTCGTCGGTCATTGTGGCGGCAGATGGCAACGTACGGCTTCGGAGCTCCAGGGCGGGGAAGACGGGTACCCAGCACCTCCACCAAATGTCACGGGATGTTCTTGTAAGTCCACAGGACGTCTGACCGAAGTACAGGAAAATGGAGCAGTCTCAGCTGGAAGCCGATCGAGCGCGCACTACTAGTTCGTCGACATCCTCTTCCACACTTATGTTGAACCAATATTGTACCAATATTGAAAATCATATGGTCATCTTGGTTCCACACGTACGCTCTACCGGGCTCAGGAACGTTTTTATAGGATTAGGATGCGGAAGGATATCGAACGGTACGTCGCCAGCTGCTATCAATGCCAGCGCTACAAGCGTCCTCCACAAGCGCCACATGGCCTGCTTCAACCAGGTTCCCCCTTCTAGCGTCCCCTTTGAGCAAGTTGGTATAGATCTTCTGGGCCCTTTCCCGCGATCCTCGAAGTGCAATCGTTGGGTTATCGTTTGCGTAGATCACTTTACCCGCTATTGTGAGACCGCGGCGCTGCCATCGGCCACAGCTACAGAAGTTTCTATCTTCTTGCTGGCTCACGTTATACTCCGACATGGACCTCCTCGCATAGTAATCAGCGATCGTGGGCGACAATTTACCGCGGTCATAGTTGAAGAAACCCTTGGTCTGTGTTCATGTATAGCTTCCGCCCTTCTACTCCCTACCATCCACAAACTAATAATAATAATAATAATAATAATAATAATAATAATAACAATAACAATAATAATAATAATAATTTTATTTCTGCCTCAAGAAATACAGACAGGGGAGCTGCAGAAAAAGCTGTCCTAAACGGCTTGACTTGGCGGCAGCCCTGAAATACAAAGCAGCAGCGACAGGCAATCTCATCGCAGACATGACGGCTTCATGTTAAAAAAATTTTTCAAAAAGTAACAATATAGCAAAAACATAAGACCAAACAAAATCTTATCTGCACTTATATTCTTTGTTGAACGGTGCGTTACGTAACGCAGGGCATTGCCACAGCATGTGAGCCAATGTACAGAAATGCACACCACAACCTAGACAGTAAGGTTCTATATTTGGGGCGATGCGACTTAGAAAGGTCCTCAAAGAAAAGGACCCCGTTTTGAGTATTCTAAAAGTCGACGAATGAGACCTGTTAAGCTCAGGATGCCGTAGTGGAAAACTCCTCCGCTCTAACTGGTAGTGAGAAACTATTTCGTGGAAAGTAAGTAATGGGTCACTGTGCTTAATTTCGTCCTGCGCCTTTCTTTTTTCTACACCTTCGCCTCGGCGCGCTGCTGCCGAGGAGGCGAGCGACATCTGGATGATGTTTTTGCAAGGAACACCGATCGGCGGCGCGCCGCTGTATGAATGGTAGAAATGCTGGAAAATGGGTTTGTGTTTGAGTTTTCGCGTAACAGAATGGAGTTTCCGCGTAACAGAATGACAATCCGACGCTGTCATACCTTTAGGTTGTGGTTAAGTCGTACTTTACGATTTTCCTGGCGCATTTTACTTTGACAAATTAAATTAGTTCACCAGTGCCCCTGCGCCAGGGCCTGCGTGGTCGGGGTGATTCGGGGTGATTTTCTTGGCCACGGACGCCGACGTCGGATTTTCCGCTACACGGGGGCCCTTAACGCTGTTGCGTTAAAACGCACGAGGTGCGCAATGAATCCGCCATAAGCTTGCAGCCACTCAGCCTCAGAAAGCGCGCCTAAGCACCTGAAACTCGCAGGCCTTAACGTACCCGTTTGTAGATAGGTGCCATGTAGGTGCTGCTAGCATGCGTGCCGCTGACGTATGCGTCGGAGGTTTTAAAAAAGTCGCAGTTTCGCCCGAAAGGCGAAGCATCAATTGCGATAGCAATTTAGTAGAGAGCTATACGGAGTAATGATAGTAGTTTTATCGGCTGCATAAACTTGGACACATTCGCTTACTAACTGAATTAACAATCATTATGCCAGCGCGCACAAGCAAACATGAATAGATCACACTCGATGACCGCAGACAACCACTGTGAAAACGCTGGCGTGAGCAAGCGCGGGATCAGCAGCGGCCGAAGGTTCGTGCGGTCTATCGCTTTAACGTAAACTGAGCGGCGAAAGCACAGCGCATACAAAGGTAAGAGCCTGTGGAGATTGCTTTAAAGATACGATGCGCGCGACAGGCCGCAGCCACGCAAAGTACAAGTACGCAGTTGGTGGCAGAGTAGAAGCCACACCTCCTCCCTCCTGCGCTGCCTTCCGGCTTTCCTTGTTTTGCGTGGGAGATTAAGTCGCCATTTCCCTTTGCGCCCGGTCGCAAGATACGCATTTGGTGCCGCAGCTAAACGTCGCATCCCCTCCCTCGCCCCACGGCCTTTCGCACGACGGAAGACGCCACGTTTGCTCTCCGCCGTGTGTTCCCTCTCCGTGAAAGCGCGCGTCGCTCGCACGCTTTCACTCGCACATACTGCATACGGCGGGCTGCGACGATTTTATCGCCGTTGGACTTTATACGAAACCTCACGGCGATGACGATGGCGACGGCAGGAATACGCTTCGAGTGTCCATATAATTGATCGCAATAAAAAATGCACGCCGCAGCGCAACACTGCTGGTTATGGAATCTCGCTGGGCGCTTAGCACCGCAATTGTGCGACGCAAAAGAGCAAATATGGCGCTAGCGTCCGACCGAAACGAAACGATAGAGTTCGCATCGCCATATTCATCGGCGGATCGTATGTGTGACTGACAGCAACGCCGGAACGCCAAGGTAAATATACCTGAGCCTCTATTCTCGACACGCATGGCAGCTGCACGGCCGCCATTATCCGCCATGTTGACTCTCTCATTGGCTGTCGAGAGGTCATGTGTTTTGAAATTTGTGCCGGGAAACGGAAGTTTTGCAAAATGCAATTTTGCGTTTTCATCAGAATGACGAAACGTGACGTGGAGCTGCAAATTTTATCGACTAATACTTTTTTGTGGTCCTTGGAACATCTATATTGCGACTTTAGCGCTTTAAAAAGAAAGTGGGCGGTAGCGTGCAGAAACCCGTGCAATGCATCTGCAATTTCGCGAATATGTGGTGGCGTTCGAAGGTAGCCGGCATGTCAGCGTGTTGATTGGCTGAAGGAATATCCAGTGAAGAGCGTCAGAGGAAGGGCTGTTTCGTAAACGTCAATTTGACGTTGCGTGACGTTGCGCGGGTCCACCATTGCAGAGATTTTCCGACATAATTTGTGGTGCGACGAGCCGCGCGAATTATGGTAATGAGCGGTCACATGCAATAGCAGTTGAGAGGCATGCGTATCGCCACATTTTCCCTGCCATTTGGGGCCATGGAAATATTTTGCTGACAACGCGTGCTCATAGCATTTGCATCGCTCTCGGGTGGTGTTGGCATTTGTATTTTGAACCATCATTTTTATTAAAAACACGTTTATTTGAAATAATATTGGTTGAAACTAACGAACTTTCTGCAACTTTTTGCACTTTTCACTACTGCGGTTGTATCGTAATCAATATTAATAACTTTTCGCGTCATCAAAGGCTATGACAACGGCGACTTTTGAATTTATAAAGAGAAATGTACGCAAGGCAGCGCCTTGAAGTTTCCTCTCGCGGTGTGAGTAAGCAGGGAACTGAACAAGAGATGGCAGCGCCGGCACTTGCGTCGCGCAAGCGAATGCCTGTGGCGCGCGCAACGCTATCGATGATATTCGGCCACTTCTCAGCCAGACGAGTCGGGCTGAGTCGCTTGCGTTTCACGAGATAGCGATAACGCGGCCTAGAGCGCGCGCTCATCATCACTGGTAGGTCGCGTATATTGTCTCAAGGTAGAAAGCGAGCGCGTGGACGCCAATATACCATGACTCATTCCGTTTCGCGAGGACACGCATCCTAGCTAATGAAGCAGACGACAGCGTGTGCACGTGCAGACAACGGAAGCTAGAAACGATTTTGATGGAATAATCGTATGCTTTGAGGTAGCTGCTTTATTTTTACTGGGGAGGAAAACTGTTTTGCTTTATCAAGAACGCTAGGTTCAATGCCTATAGATTACAGTTTCTTAGGCGAAACGTCAAATTTGCGTCACGTTACGAAAGCAAAACGGGGCCACCAGCGCCATTTTGTAAGCGTCGCGCCACGTCACGCCTCGAAGAAAATGGCGGAATGTCCAGAATAGCGGCTCTGGTACGCTAGCCACCGTAGCTCTGGTAGCGAAGCTTCCATTGGAGTGTACTAGAATACGGTCGAGTGGGACGAGCGGCTGGGGCAGCGCATGCTTTGCAGTGAGGCGCCCGATGTGAAAAATATTGTGGCGGCGCTGCGATCGAAGTGGATTTAAAACCCCTATATATATAAAAAGTAGCGCCATTCTTAGATCTAGGCGCCACCGCGCTCACCCCGGCGCTTCCTCCTTGCCGCCTCCTATCGCCCCAGCCTCCTCCGCTCCCCCATTGACCAATCCGTATGACATGGAAGCTCGCGTTGCGCTTTTGTATATTTTTTTCTTTCCAGCGCGCTCCGACTGCCATTCTCGGGCCTGTGCGACGAAAGTGCTGTACGCACAAACGGATCAAACGTGTCAGGGACAAGAACTTCGTTGTGATGGCATGCTGCTGCGCCTTAAGTTGCCGCAACCGACAAGGCGAGGGCAAAAGGCTTTTTTTGTTTTTCATCCGGCGTGCGCAAACGCTTACTGCACACTATGATATTTGCGCCGTCTCGCATCGTCGCGTTGCTACTTCCAAAACGGCATTATTAAGACCAGTTACTGACTGACGAAGCAAAATCGCGCCTCAAAAACTTCTCCACAGGGCGCGATCGAAGTTTTCCTCGGATTTCCTCTGGTAGCGCGTTAGCTGTCGTCTGCCACGGCAGGCCCGACGCAGGCGGCGCCACTGTCGATATCGCGCCTCGATCGCGCTGGTCGCGCCGAGCGCGATAGTGGAACGGAGGAGGAGGGAAGTGGATGACGCTACTTTTTATATATAGGGATGATGATAAGTGGTTCTTGAGGGAAAGGGAAAGGTTGACGCTATCTTCTGCAGCCCTTGAGGGAGCACGGCTCAGCGCCAACGGGGAGGGGTAAGTGGGAGCGAAAGAAGGGAGGGGCTTTAAGTGGATTGGGCCACATCAAGGTCGCGCCGTTGGAAACTGCTGGCGATACAGCTCGGCAGGGTCATTCGTACTACTTCGCGTGCTCATATTTGCGTTCAGACCGCTCAAATGGTGTTCATAATTGCATATGACATGTATTTATACCTTAAGAATTCCTTGCTTTCTCTTCTTTATTTTATTTTATATTTTAATGCTGCTCGGTGATGCGCGTTCATTGCGGCCGCAGTGTCGGCTTTCATTCCACTATGTTATTGTACGGTTCCCTTGGAGAACAAATATTTTTTTTTCTCGTTCTTCAAGCAGCATGTATATCTCGTGTGTATTGTTGCACATATAGTTTTCTATCAGTAAGTCTTGCGAAACGCAGACGGAGAAACACATGTAACCTTCCTGCTTGCCGCTTCAAACAAGTAAAGCATATCTGCCCCATCCGGAGCCTTGTACTCAGATTTACGGGAAGCATTATAATAGATAAAAAAACAATAAACTGCAGCGCAACCTTCCATTCAAGTTTCCGCCTTCCTCACGTAACGGAATGCGGAGTAATTGGTACTCGGTCAATTATTGCTGTAGGACTTCGTGCGCCGAAAACAGTTTTAGTTAGTCATTCTATATGCTCATCTTTGGCCCTATGGCTTGTACGTGGAATTTTTTTCCGGTCAATACTCCAAAAAAAAAAGAAGAAGGAAAGACAGAAAGCTGGCGCGGTAGCCTAATTAGTGGCTATATAGTGAATACGGCGTTGGGCTGCTAAACTTCATGGAACTCGCGGGTTCAATCCAGGTCGCGGAATTCGACGGGAGGGAAATGGAAAACACTCGTGTACTTCTATTTAGGTGCGCGTTAAAGAAACCCAGGTGGTGAAAACTAAACTTCATAATCATATCGTGGTTTTGCCACGTAGACCCAACAATTTATTTAAATTCAAAAAGAGAGAGAAAAGCATATGGCTGCGCTCTTCGGCTTTTTTATAGGGGTGTAAACAAAATTAATTATTCTCGAGTCTGATTTCCGAGAAAAACATGTTACGCTTATCCTATATTTCATACATAAATGTAATGCCGTTCCCAAATATATGACCACTCAACTCAGCAGCTTGTATATTATAAACGGCTGCTTTCAGTTATCCGGTGCACTATCATAACAACCATAATGAAACAATTAAAAGAACGGCATACCTCACATACACGTAGAGATATGTGCAGATCTGTTGCGTTCATTGAAGATAAGTGTGGTACCACATGGCGCTCCCAGTTTTAATGGGTTGCAAACATGGTGAGACTGTCAAAAAAGTTTTCCTTGCCTGAATCAAGTTAGCAGATTTACAGGCTGCCCCAAAACGGGGCGTTTATATTGAATGACAGGTAGGAACTTGTCAAGCAGGACTTATTAACACCCGCGCGTTAATTCGCTCAGGAACTGCGCCTCTGCGCAACAGCCACGACTCCCCGGCAGCAAAATCATTCGGAATAACAGTCCTCACATGCATCGGTCACTCACCTTTGAGACTTCAATGGTGCTGTTATGCGTTACATTCGAACGGAAACGTCTATTCGACGTCGTACAATATATCAATAACACTTGCGTAAATATATATATATATATATATATATATATATATATATATATGATGGTTTTTTTGCCTGCTATGAATATTGTTTCTGCGAAGGAGAGTTTTATGTGCAGTATTCACTAATAAGTGTGTTTGCTACTGCAATCACGTGCGCTTATTCCGGCCGGGAGTTCTCACTTTTTCAATTAGTGCATTTAGAATATTTGTTATTTTTTCCCTTACACATATATCGTGAATATATAAGTCTATGTACCCTTTGATTTAATTGACTAGAAATACATTCGCCAATCTTCACGCTACGCAGTTAATAAACCTGGTTTATTTTACTCCAATATTGTTTTCTTCGATCACTGTCCCTGATCAATATCCACCAACTAGAAGCGCGCGTAAAATGACACGATATCAATAATAAAATGTTCTTACGTAGCTTCATTTTGCAGAGATACCAGTTACTTTTCGAAGACAGTGGTAAAAACAGCAGTTCACTTGGCTAAAACTACATTTGGTACCGGCCGTCAAGAGTCATTGGCACACCAAAGCAACTAAAACATAAAAAAAAATGTACTGCACAGACGTTCTGCGAGAAAAACTGGGCGTCCGCCAGTGTCCGCGTAGCGAACGCGCGCTCGCTAGCAGACGACGCGCTTCACAACGACAGCAAAATTGAAGAGGTCGCGTTGTATAATCATGCCTCAAATAAATGTGTTGGGCAAAATGGTGTAAACCTAATTTTGCAGTTGAAATAAAGCACTATTGTAAGAGCGAACTATGCGCAATCGGCCTCGGCGCCCGCAGCGAAAGTACGTTGAATATGCCGCGGAACGCGTCTCCGCCCCAATCCAGTTCGCTCGCAGCGCTCGCGCACTCCACACTCAGCGGGAGAGCGCCGTTCGGCCCACAACCACATTCGGCATTTTCCCGGCGTTTCCTGGCGTTTCGTCACCCGGCATCGCTCAGCGTCGACGCTGAGGGAGGCGCCAAGCCGAAACGTCGTGCTCAAGTTACAGTGTACTTCTACTCAAGGCACACCAGTACGGTGGCTAGAAGGGGGAGGTGGGAGCAACGCAGGCGTCGGAGAGCGCGGCGCGTGTTGCAGTGATTCATGATGCCGAGTGGTGGCGCGCGCGTCGACACTAAGATGCCTCCGCTGCAGTTTGGCTGCTGCCGGAGCTAGCGAGTGCGCTCGGTTTGCATGGTTCTGTTCGGTTCTTTTAGCTCCACGGCTCATTTCTGTTTGCATTCACGCTGTGCAGTTGTACCTCCTTGTGGTGACAATAGTTTTACAGGTTGCCATGCCGTAAGAAGTCATGGCAAGTTGCATGAAACGACAGACGCGCTGTATTGCGCCGGGCTGTATAACAGGCTATGTTTCTGCTAGAAAAGCAGAAGAAAAAAAAAACATCCCTTTTCTCGGTGCCTGATGACGATAGGCACTTAAAGCGTGTCAGCGGCCTGGGCCCCGCGCATATAAGGC
Organism: Dermacentor silvarum; assembly: GCF_013339745.2. Classification (NCBI taxonomy): domain Eukaryota; kingdom Metazoa; phylum Arthropoda; class Arachnida; order Ixodida; family Ixodidae; genus Dermacentor; species Dermacentor silvarum. The sequence goes on along the minus strand of NC_051154.1, from coordinate 2,683,912 downwards.
CTTAAACAGGACTTGGAATATCTGCGAGCTGCACTTCGAACCCCAGTTGAATCATCTACAGGGTGTCCCAACTATCATGCAGCAAGATTGAAAAATATCCTAATGCCCCGTAGCTGGACAGAACCAAGGCAATGTTGTTTGCCGTCGCTTGTAGATACTCCGATTATTTTTGCATGCCGCTTAATTACATAATTAATCTTAAATAATCAGCTTCTCGAATATTACAACTAGATCAAAAGTGTCAATGTGAAAATTGTAGAACAATTAACTTAATAAACTACCGATACAACTTTCTTTTGCTCAATACGGGTTACATAAAAGTGTTTTTCCGAGCGTGAAAGAAGCCAGCGAATACACGCAAAGTGCCTCGAGCGGCCAGTCGCGCGGCAATTTTGCGTGTATATTCACGGGCTTCTTTCGCGTTTGTAAAAACACTTTTATGTAGCACGTATTGAGCTACAGAAAGCTGTATCGGTAGTTTTTCAAGTTGCTCTACAATTTTCACATTGACACTTTTCATCTAATTGTAATATTTGAGAAGTTGATTAATTAATGAAGCCAAATTATGTAATTACGTGGAATGCAAAAATAATGTGACTATCTACAAGCGACGGCAAACAACATTGCCTTGGTTTTGTACAGCTACGGGGCATTTGCCTATTTTAAAATCTTTTTGCATCATAGTTGGGACACCTTGTATAATGGATCATATAGTCAAGTGCTGTATGTCGTCCTTTTGAGTATTCTTCATGTCCCCGCTGTTCTAGTTCATCAGCGACTAAAATAAGTTTGTTTACTTAACTCCTATGTGGAATTATTTCTAAAGCATCATATATTGGTATTAACCAATTCGACGAGCAGGATGCAGTGCGTCGCAGTAATATGACCTAAGGAGCTCTTCACTCCGAGCCTAGAGATCGGTGCCGCTTTTTCTACCCACACCACTAGCATAATCTTCTTCGCATTAGCTGAAATCATTCTTTTTTTCACTACCGACGATTCGGGAAAGCACGTAGAACGCGTGCGACCGAGACGAGCGAAAAATATTTGTGCCGGCCGTGACGTGCCCGAATCTAATGCATTTTAACACTTAACCGCTCATCAGAGTATAGCTGCTATTCATTTATTGTCTCCTCTACTAACAAGGCACGATATGCATTAGCTTAACGCTAGTTATGTCAAATATGCGACCGCTCATTGCGAACAGAAACGCCTGCTTCGAAACCCGCGGCACCAACCGCCGTGCTTCCGCGCCCGGGGAGCGATCTTGCTGTCGACAGCAGCGCCGCCGCTGCTGTCATGATTGCTTGCAACACTCCGCCGCCGCCGTTGCTCTCACCTCCCCCTAACACCCATGGAGGAAGGAAACAAAACAGGAGAGGCCCTGACGTCACTTTTTTGAAGCCGGAAGTGCAGCCATGTTGGTGTGCCACCTCTCCTTGCGCCTCCAATCAGGGGCTCTGCAGCTCGTCGGAGCAGATGGGCACGAACTTTGAACTTGCATCGTTACGAGCCGCCGGAAGTGTGTGCTGCCGACGCGCGTCAAAACAAAGCCTACAAAACTTCTGTAGCACTTTTAGTGAAGCAGACGCGCTCCTGTGTTTTTTCGTGGCACGTTGAAGAAGACGACGAAGACCCACGCCGTGATTGCTTGAGTGTATCTGTTGCTGGTTGACACTCACACTCACAGACCCAAAACCCAACTTTCAAGCTTACACACAACACTCCAAAGTCAGCTTTTCTCGCGAACAAAAGGTGCTGCGGGAAATACACCGGCGGAAAAATCTTATCTCACTTTTCAGAGACCGAGAGCAGCAGCGAATGCTTCAGGAGCGCGGTTGCCATAGCAACGTTGACATTTGGTGTACCCGTCCCAGTGATCCTTTGCGAAAAACAGCACGTGACTTCCGCCACACCTTCTCCAATACGTTCGTGCTGGCCAGGGCCTCTCCTGGGGTTTCCTTCCTCCATGGTAACACCAGAGATCTCGGCGCCGGCGCCGCCGCCGGAAGCGGCTCGATGAGCGCCAACGTGGCGCCGACCAATCAGCGCGTGGCCGTGGCCGCGCTGCTGGCAACTTTTGCAAGCGACTTCCGCAGCAACCAATTCGCGTGCGTGCCACCATGTGGCGCCAAAAATCTCGTCGGCGAGGGGCGCCGTCTGAGAAAGCAGCCGCTCGTACCTTCGAGCGCGCTGCCGTGAATGTTTTATTGCGATAGCAATTATATGGACACTCAAAAGCAGATTTCTGCCGTCGGCGTCGTCGTCGCCGTGAGCTTCCGTATGACGTCAATGGAGATGAAATCGTCGCAGCGTGCCGAACGCTGTATGTGCGAGTGAAAGGGCGCGAGGGGCGCGCGCTTTCACGGGGAGTGAACGCACGGCGGAGAACAAAGGCGCGTTCTGCGCCGTGCTCCCTTAAGGGCTGCAGAAGTAGGCGTCTCTTTCCTCCTTTACAATCACCATATATGTAGAGCAAACGCGCCTTCTTCCGACGCGCGAGAGGCCGTGGGGGAGGAGGGGGAGTGGGAGGGAAGGGAGGCGACGTTTAGCTGCGGCACCAAGTGCCTATTTATATCAGAGGATCCGGCAACAGTCACCAACGCCGCACGCATTTTGAGCGAACGCGGGCAAAACGCCGACGGCGTCGACAACAGTTCTGCGTGTTGCCGGTGCTACTGCATGTCCAAGTTTATACAGCTGATAAAGCTAATATCATTACTCTGTATAGCTCTCTACAAATTTGCTATCGCAATTGATGCTTCGCCTTTCTGGTGAAACTGCGACAACATTTTTAGTGTATATGTGTCCGTGTATGTGTGTGCCGCAGATTTATAAACAGGGCTTAAAAACCTTAATCGGGAACATTTCTCATAGTTCACTTGAATGACGTTGCACACTGCTTCTGGTTAAATCTGTGTGGTCACATTGTGCGACGCTGGACTAGCGCTGTTTGCGTGCGTCTCATGTGGCTGGTTGACCTCTCCGGCGCCGTTGATGCAACGACGCCGAGAGACGCAACGGCAGGAGACGCCGGTGAAAACGCTGAATGTGGTCCGGCATTTATTGTCTAGTACAGAACGCCTTCGTTTTTCTCGGGCTGCTCCGCCCACCGCGCCAGAACCAGCCAGGACGATTTTGTTCTGGCTGCTCTCTGGAAGTTCTCTAGCTAGCAGACGACAAAAGGAGGCGATGAGCGCTCGCCGCTTCTTAGTGGGGACTTGACGGATTGCAGGCGGCGCTGTCATTGGCCGCGGCCTAGGAATCCTCCATGTACCGCGTTTCGCGGTACATTTTCGCGGTAGTACATGGAGACTCCCTACCGCGGCCGTCCGACCGATCGGGCAGTCGTAGGTTGGTCGCATGCGGCGGCGGCGATCTGCCGCCGCATGCAGCAGAATATGTTGAAAACTTGTTGAGTGCGGCGGCCGATGCGGCGCGTCGTACGACGGATCGCACGCAAAATCGAATCGTGTGTCTCGCCCTTTATACCTCGCTCAGCCAACTGGCTTGCGCCGAACGCTAGCGCGCGCCGCCCCGGCTGTTGTGGTTTCGGACGTCTCGCGTACTCGTCGGCGCGGTGTGTGGATCGCTGATAGCGTTGCTTCAGCGTTATCATGTTCTAATGCACCGTTCCGCCTTGCGAGGCGGTGCCATACAAGCGGCAGCGAACCATTTAAGGCGGTGGTCCCACTCCGGCGGCACGAGCCCCCCGTTTTCAGTACTTTTGGGGTAACCGTGGCGGCTCTTTTACTTAGGATATAAAGTTGTGGTATATACCATAAAAAGCTTAATTCTTGTAGATTCCAACTATATATAATATAAGGAAATTGATTAATGTGATTTAGAAATAAATGCTCAAGAACAAGCATGAGATACATGGTTTTTGCGAACTGTGTCTCAGTTGTGACCATATTTAGAAGAAACTACCGCACTTACTGCATTGCGGCTTGCTCTGTAGCTTTAGGACATATTTATCTAGTTCCTAGACGTAGCAAATTAATTTTTAATTTTTACTTTTTGGATAATTTGCTTTTGAAAATTGCCAAATACTGCAATCTTCTGTTGTAAACAGCCCGGCAACTTCATGTTCAAGGAAGCTAAATTTTGGATAAAGTAGAGTTCAAGGAATTTCCATTTAGGACACAAAATTTCATTCATGTAACTTTATTAGTTTTAAAGCGCAGCTACGCAGCTTTATTACCTTCCCGCAAAACTGGGCAGAAATAAAACCAGAATTCTAAATATTGCTTATTTTCGGCCGCATTATTAGGAAAACTAATAAAGTTACACGAATGAAATTTCGTGTCCTAAATGGAAATTTCTTGAGCTCTACTTTATCCAAAATTTAGCTTCCTTGAGCATGTAGTTGCCGGGCTGTTTACAACAGAAGATTGCAATATTTGGCAATTTTCAAAAGCAAATTATCCAAAAAGTAAAAATTAAAAATTAATTTGCTACGTCTAGGAACTAGATAAATATGTCCTAAAGCTACAGAGCAAGCCGCAATGCAGTAAGTGCGGTAGTTTCTTCTAAATATGGTCACAACTGAGACACAGTTCGCAAAAACCATGTATCTCATGCTTGTTCTTGAACATTTATTTCTAAATCACACCAAACAATTTCTTTATATTATATATAGTTGGAATCTACAAGAATTAAGCGTGTGTGTGTGTGTGTGTGTGTGTGTGTGTGTGTGTGTGTGTGTGTGTGTGTGTGTGTGTGTGTGTGTGTGTGTGTGTGTGTGTGTGTGTGTGTGTGTGTGTGTGTGTGTGTGTGTGTGTGTGTGTGTGTGTGTGTGTGTGTGTGTGTGTGTGCGTGTGCGTGCGCGTGCCGTGAGTGCTTCTTCCCCGCCGTAAACAGCGCGCGCAGCGCCGTGACCGTGGGCGCTGTCGATTATGCTTGCATGGTATTTTCATCGTGTTGCGCGCAAGTTGTTCGCGAAGTTGTAGACGCTCAATTCCCACACATCACGGTGCCTTTTCAGTTCATCTTTCTCCAGTGGTATCCCTTTTCACATTGCTCGCGTATATGCGGCGATATCCTTTTTCTGCAGTTATATAGCGAAGGCGTCGCAGCTAGCACATGTTCGCTCCGTCTCTCCGTCGTATGCTTGGGTGGCAGCTCGAAACCACCGTTGATGTTAAAGGTATGCACTGGTTGAGATGAATAGTGGCCACACGTATATTAGGTTAATTATTACTCTCATGATCGACCAATACTATTTTTCGTGTAAAACTTTTTCGCTAGTCATGGTGGTGTGCATTTTCATGCGCCAGCCGCAGCCCCAGCTCCTTCAGCAAAGGAGCAGAATTGAAAGGAGCACTATCAACCGAAACAAACTTTCTGGAATCCAATTCAAGCATGTCAATCGGCACGAAATTTTACGCGTTATGACGTACCAGCTTTTTCGTGTCCTGTCATCATCATCATCATCATCATCAGCCTATATTTTATGTCCACTGCAGGACGAAGGCCTCTCCCTGCGATCTCCAATTACCCCTGTCTTGCGCTAGCGTATTCCAACTTGCGCCTGCAAATTTCTTAACTTCATCATCCCATTTGGTTTTATGCCGACCTCGACTGCGCTTCCCTTCTCTTCGTATCCATTCTGTAACCCTAATGGTCCACCGGTTATCCATCCTACGCATTACATGGCCTGCCCAGCTCCATTTCTTCCGCTTAATGTTACCTAGAATATCGGCTATCCCCGTTTGTTCTCTGATCCACACCGCTCTCTTCCTGTCTCTTAACGTTAGTCCTAATATTGTTCGTTCCATCGCTCTTTCTGCAGTCCTTAACTTGTTCTTGAGCTTCTTTGTTAACCTCCAAGTTTCTGCCCCATATGTTAGCACCGGTAGAATGCAATGATTGTACACTTTTCTTTTCAACAACAGTGGTATGCTCCCAGTCAGGATTTGGTAATGCCTGCCGTATGCACTCCAACCCAATTTTATTCTTCTGTAAATTTCTTTCTCGTGATTAGGGTCCCCTGTGAGTAGTTGACCTAGATAAACGTACTCCTTTACAGACTCTAGAGGCTGACTGACGATCCTGAATTCTTGTTCCCTTGCCAGGCTATTGAACATTATCTTTGTCTTCTGCATATTCATCTTCAACCCAATTCTTACACTTTCTCCATTAAGGTCCTCAATCATTTGTTCTAATTCGTCTCCATTGTTGCTGAATAGGACAATGTCATCTGCAAACCGAAGGTTGCTGAGATATTCGCCGTTGATCCTCACTCCTAAGCCTTCCCAGTCTAAGAGCTTGAATACTTCTTCAAAGCATGCAGTGAATAGCATTGGAGAGATTGTGTCTCCTTGCCTGACCCCTTTCTTGATAGGTAACTTTCTACTTTTCTTGTGGAGAACCAAGGTAGCTGTGGAATCCTTGTAGAGGTTTGCTAAGATATTCACGTATGCCTCCTGTACTCCTTGATTACGCAATGCCTCTATGACTACTGGTATCTCTACTGAATCAAATGCCTTTTCATAATCTATGAAAGCCATGTAGAGAGGTTGATTGTACTCCCGCAGATTTCTCGAGTACCTGATTTATGACATGGATATCATGCACCGTAGAATATCCCTTCCTGAAGCCAGCCTGTTCTCTTGGTTGGCTGAAGTCAAGTGTTGCCCTGATTCTATTGGAAATTATCTTGGTGAATATTTTATACAATACTGAAAGCAAGCTAATGGGTCTATAATTCTTCAGTTCTTTAACGTCTCCCTTCTTATGGATTAGTATAATGTTGGCGTTCTTCCAGCTCTCTGGTACACATGAAGTTGTGAGGCATTGCGTATAAAGGGCCGCAAGCTTTTCAAGCATGGTATCTCCTCCATCTTTGATTAAATCTACTGTTATTCCATCTTCTCCAGCAGCTTTTCCCCTGGTCATGTCTTTCAAGGCCCTCCTAACTTCAGCGCTAGTTATAGAAGGAGCCTCTGTATCCGGTTCATCACTATTTTGAATGAAAGTAGCTTGGCTGTTTTGGGCACTGTACAGGTCAGTATAGAATTCTTCCGCTGCTTTTACTATGTCATCGAAATTGCTGATGATATTACCATGCTTATCGTTCAGTGCATACATCTTGCCTTGTCCTATGCCAAGCTTTCTTCTTACTGATTTAATGCTGCGTCCATATTTTACGGCTTCCTCAATCTTTCCCACGTTATAATTTCGAATATCCCTTACTTTTTTCTTGTTGATTAGTTTTGACAGTTCAGCGAATTCTATCTGATCTCTTGAGTTCGACATTTTCATGTTCTGTCGTTTCTTTATTAGGTTCTTTGTTTCTTGGGAGAGCTTACCTACTGGTTGCCTTGGTGCCCTACCTCCCACTTCAATTGCTGCTTCTGAGATCAACCTAGTTACGGTTTCATTCATTACCTCTATGTTGTCTTTACCTTCTTTTTATAAAGCTGCATATTTGTTTGCAAGCACCAGCCTGAATTAGTCTGCTTTTACCCTTACTGCCTCCAGGTTGGCCTGTTTCCTCTTGACTAATTTCACTCTCTCTCTTCAAATTGAGAGAAATCCTAGACCTCACTAACCTATGGTCACTGCACTTACCTTACCTAACACTTCCACATCCTGCACTATGCTTGGATCGGCAGAGAGTATGAAATCCATTTCATTCCTTGTTTCTCCATTAGGGCTTTTCCAGGTCCACTTCCTGTTGCTGCGCTTCCTGAAGAAGGTATTCATTATTCGGAGCCTATTCCTTTCCGCGAATTCTACTAACATCTCCCCTCTTGCATTCCAAGAATCGATGCGGTAGTTGCCGATTGCTTGCTCACCAACCTGCTTTTTCCCCACTTTTGCATTGAAGTCGCCCATGACTAAAGTATACTGAGTTTGCACCTTTCTCATTCAACATCTTCATAAAACTGTTCTATTTCTTCATCATCGTGACAAGAGGTTGGGGCATAGGCTTGTACTACCTTCATTCTGTACCTCCTATTCAGCTTTATTACGACGACTGCCACCCTCTCATTAATGCTGTAGAATTCATCAATGTTGCCCGCTATGTTGTTATGCACTAGAAATCCTACCCCGGATTCTTTCTTATCTGGAAGACCTCTGTAGCAGAGGACGTGGCCGTTAGTCAGCACTGTCTAAGCCTCACCAGTTCTTCTAACTTCACTAAGGCCAATAATATTCCAGGAAATGCCTGATAATTCTTCAAACAGTCCTGCTAAGCTAGCCTCACTCGAGAGGGTGCGCGTGTTGAACGTTGCCAGGTTCAGTTTCCATTGGCGGCCTGTCTTGACCCAGGGATTCTTAGCACCCTCTGCCGCGTAGCAGGTCTGACCGCCGCCTTGGTCAGGTGCGCCGCAGCCACTGGGAACTGAGGGCCATGGGTTAATTGTCGGAGTCATTAGGGAGGTAGTGGCTGAATACTGCACCAGGGAGGCCAATTCCTGTTCTGGTGAAGGAGTGACTTTGATGAAGCTTAGTGGGCCTTCCTAGTTTGGTTGCGCCTGAACTAGTATAGCCCCACTAGCTCTCGGCGATATATATATATATATATATATATATATATATATATATTCTTGCCGGTGTCAGGCATCACTCCATGCCTGAAAATGTGGTGGACTGGAGTAGGATTCGAACTTACGACCTTCAGATTTGAAGCCGGGTATTCTACCTCTGCTCCACGCCATCACTTCGTCCTGTCAAATGACTTCAAATGTCGCCGGTGGCCGACCTCCTCGAGGCATCCTCGAAACGATCGCTTTTTCGCGATTATTTACGTGCGATTTTGCGTCTTCGCATCGGACGCGTCGCAGGCCGTTTGTTACGCAGTGCAAAGTGAGATGCCCAGTCGCACGAAATCTAGCAAAAGTGATCGTTTCCCTGAATAAAGCTGTATATTTTCAAGGTGTCAACGCAGAAATGGGCCGACTACGCCGCGCGCGCGCCGCCCACGCCGGTCGCTGCCATGGTGGTAGCATGTTTACATTTATCCCGCTATAGTGCCTAGAATATACTGGCTAGTGTGCCGACCGCGGCCTCCCGGGTGGCACCGTTTGCAATGAATGTCGGCGGCTGCCGCTAGGAGCGCTGCAGTGCGGGTGTGTGTGTGTGTGTGTGTGTGTTATTTTTATTTTATTTTTTTTGTTACATCCACGCCTTGATAGTACGAGATGATGGTTGGTACTCGGGGAAACCCACGCGTGCGTTGTTCTGAGTGCGAGCGTTCTTGCGCGTTGGAAGAAACGCGGTTTAAGTCTGCATGCGAAGCGAACGGTGCCGATTTTATCTGTAGGATGTGTGTGCTAGGGTCGCGGCTAGACCGTCTCGAGCAAGAGAAACATAAGCAAGCTAAGCGTGTTGGAAAGCTTGAAAAGGAACTTAAAAGTGAGCAGAAACAGAGGAAGGAGGTAGAAGAAAAGCTAGTTAACGTAGAGATGCAGCTGAGGGCCACCATTCAGCAAAGCAATGGTGAACCCATCGAGGCGAGCACCGTGAATGGAGCTGGCTCCGATGCGAGTGCAGAGACAGCCGAACCCGCCACGCCGGAAGGCAGTGGCGGAACCGTCAGTGATAGTCACGAGGGCGATACCACTGACGCAGCCGCGGAAGAGAACAAAGCCAAGGGCAAGGATAAGACAGGAGGGGAGGGCCTTGTGACCTCGGGGGCAGCTTTCGGCGGTGAGGCGGAAGAAAAGCGTCGAGTAGTCTTTGTTGGGGATTCCAACATGCGTAGAGTAGAACCGGCGATAACAGAGAGGGTAGGTGCATGCGAACGAGTCCAGGTTAGCGCGCTTCCGGGAAAGCCGATTAGAGAGGTGATAGCGAAGGCCAAGGAACGCATGTGGGACACAATGGAGGAGAGACACCTAGTGGTGATAATGGGCGGAGTGATTGACGTACTGCACGGACGAGGAGCAGGGATCACAAAGCAAATAGCCAAAGGGGTCACCGACCTGCGGAATGTTTCAAAGGAAGTGCAAATCGCGGTGTGCACGATGCCAGAGGTTGAAAGGCAGGGCTATGAAATTGAAAGGGCAATTCTTGCAGTAAACAGGGAAATTTGGACTCTAGCTAAAGCAATGAATTTTACGGTCATTGACATCAACCGAGAAGTGCACGGAGCAGGCCGCGAAGGCGCTTTTGTGCGTGACGGGATACATTTTAGCGAAAGGGTAGCAATACCGGTCGGACGTTGATTCGCAGCGCGAGCTGTAGCTTTTTTAGGCGGGCCCCAGGCAATCAGGAAGCAGGATTGAGTATTGAACATACCGAGACACCGTTAAAGGGGAGAATTAGATGACCAGGAGTCAGGAAAAGACGCAGAAAGGATAAGAATAGAGAAGGTAAAATTTGCTACATTAACATGCAGGGTGGTCGCAAGCAGGAAAAATGGCTGGAAATTCAAGCGCTGCTGAATGATGAAGCGATTAGCGTGTACGCCTTGACCAAAACGCATCTAAGAGATTTGGAGCAGCCGCCTGTTATTGACAATTTTGTATGGGAAGGGTGCAACAGAATGACCGGGTCAAGGAAAGGCGGAGGCGTAGGCGTACTAATTAGGCGAGGTCTGAAGTGGCGAAGGGTAAACGAGACATGTAAAGAGCATTTATGGATTAGTGGCACATGGCAAGGTAAAAAGACGTGGCTGGGAGTAGCTTACCTATGGACAGGTAGTGATAGCAGAGAAAAAAATAAGGAATCGGTTGATTGCATTAGAAGCGGTATTAATAAGTTCAGTAAATCGGGCCAGGTGATATTAGTGGGAGATATGAACGCATACATGGACGATTTATACGGATATACTGATTACAACGGCTCGCTAGTGCTCGACCTGTGTGATGAACAGAACCTTATAGTAGTTAACAGGGAGAATAAGTGTCATGGACAGGTAACGTGGCAATGCGGAAACAGGCAGTCATGTATCGACTACGCCTTAGTCTCGGAAATGGTCTACGAACAACTGGACCAAATGATAATAGACGAAAATGGAAAAAATAGCCTGGAAAGCGATCATAGACGTTTAGCATTAAAGTTTGGGCGAGATACCAGCGCAGAACATGAACCAATAGCCTCAGAGTTTTTAAAAACGAATGACGAGCAAATAACAGAGATCGCAAACAACATAGAGAAGAAAATTGAGGATTTTCCTACAGCAGTCTGGGAATATAAGGAACTGGTGGGCGTTATGCAGCATGAAATAAGGCGGACACGGCATAACAATTGTTGGATTGGCAAGAGGAAACCACGTAAGTGGTGGAACAAGGAAATAAAGCAAGCTATAGAAGAGCGTAAAGAGGCATCTAGGGCTCATCGAGAAGCCAAAAAGTTGGAATTACAAGAAGAAGAGGTGCTCCTTAGATGGAATACATACCGAGAAAAGAAAAGTGTTGCGAGTGAGCTCGTGCAAGAGAAAATTAAATGCACAAGTGAATGTTAGGTGCATAACATTCACAAAAGAGACAAAGGCGCTCCAAAAAGATTCTGGAACCATATAAAAGCACTCGGAGCTCCAACTAAAAACTCGCAAACGGCTATAAGGGATAAAGACGGTAACATCTATGAAGGCGATGATGCGCTGCGGTACATCACAGACGTTATCAGGCATAACTTCGGCACGAGAAAAAGCGTAGTTCAGACAACAGATCCAGCAACAACAGAGAGGCCTGAGAGATCAAAATTTAGCATAGAAAGCTTTTATTGGAAAAAGGCAGCAGAAAATGTCCATAACAACACGGCAGCAGGACCCGATGAAATCCCAATACAGCTAATCAAAAACCTCGGTCCAAAAAGCAAGGCACTGCTGACTAATGCCATAGAGCAAGTGATTAGAACAAAGAAAATTCCCGTTGGATGGCGTGAAAGCAAAATGAATCTTATCTACAAAGGCAAAGGAGATAAGGATAAGACGAGCTCGTACAGGCCAGTTACAGTAACGTTGGTGATATATAGAATGGCAATGCAAGCCATAAAATTAGAACTGTCGAAGTGGGTGGAGAAAAACGATGTATTGGGGGAACTACAGAATGGGTTCAGGCCAGGCAGACGCTTAGAAGACAATATGTTTGTACTAACTCAGTGCATAGAGATTTCAGTAGCTCAGAAAAGACCTTTATGGATAGCATTTCTAGATATTGAAGGAGCTTATGACAACGTAGACAGGGAATTGTTGTGGGATATTCTTCAATACGAAGGCATAGATGACGATTTCGTGGAGCTGCTGAGGGAGATATATAGAGACAACCAAGTACAAGTGGTATGGGAAGGTAGAAAAGAAAATGAAATGGTGGGAATTCACCAAGGATTGAAGCAAGGATGCCCTCTGTCCCCATTGTTGTTCACGCTTTACGTCAAGGGTATCGAAAGACGACTGGAAAACAGCGAATTAGGTTTTGATTTATCCTACATGCGTAATGGACAAATGGTGCAACAGAAGGTCCCCGGACTGATGTACGCAGACGACATTGTGCTACTAGCGGACAATAAAAAAGATTTACAGATACTTGCGAATATCTGTGGGAATGCAGCGACAAATCTAGGCCTTAAGTTTAGCACAGAGAAATCAGAAATTATGATCTTTAATGAACACACGAGTAACTTCGTGGTGTCAATTCAACAGCAAGTAATACCCATAGTGAAGCAATATAAGTGCCTCGGCGTACACATAAACGAAGGAAAGAATTACTCAAACAACCACCAAGATAATCTGAAAATAAAGGGGAAGCGGAATGCAGCATTAATGAAACACAGAGCACTGTGGGGCCACAATAAGTATGAGGTGGTGCGTGGAATCTGGAAAGGAGTAATGATGCCAGCGCTAACATTCGCAAATGCCATTATATGCTGAAAATCGTATATATTGGCGGGTTTAGAAGTTAACCAAAGATCAGTCGGCCGGTTGGCTTTGGGAGCACACGGTAATACGACAAATGAGGCAGTGCAGGGTGACATGGCTTGGGCCTCTTTTGAAGTCAGAGAAGCACAGAGCAAAATTAGTTTTGAAGAAAGGCTCAGGAACATGGATGAAAATAAATGGGCGGCTAAAGTGCACAAGTATCTCTACATGAAAAGCGTGGACACAGAATGGAGGAAGAGGTCAAGGAAGTTGGCAACCAAGTACAGGGTAATCGAAACTGCAAATAGACAACCAGGAGTCATCAGAAAGAAAGTGAGAGAAATAGAGACCGTGAATTGGATGCAAAGGATGGAAACAAAAATGACAATGGAGATTTACAAGAATGAGAAGAAAGAAATTGGAAGGGAAAATATTTACGATAACACAAAGGGCAGTGCCTTGCTATTTGAGGCTCGAGCCGGTTGCCACGGTGTTATCACACGGTGTTATCACACGGTGTTATCACACGGTGTTATCACACGGTGTTAGACCACGGTGTTATCACAAGGGGATTGCTGCGCTTTTTGTATTTATAAAGCCGCAGGAGCAGTAAATTTCTCATGTAGGGAGGTGATTTCTAATTTAGGGTTTCTTTTGACTCTAAGAAAGCTTATCTACTACTTGCTGCCTGCGTTTAAGTTTACGTACCAGCTAGCTCTGTTTCGAGTGTCGAACCTCCGATAGTTCAATTTAGGAAAAGGAAGAACTACATTTGTTTTATGAGACAGTCCAGCTCATTGCAACGTAGGATTTTTAAAGTATACTTATTCGGCGACGTTTTACTAATAGAGAAAAAGAATGCCTAATTTATAGCGACCTGTGAAACTGACTATATATAGGATGTTTCTTTTTTCTTTAGACAATAAAGATTTTTATTTTTAAAAAGTAATGAACGAAGCGAACCTGGTGTTTTCGCCGACGAGTTCATAAGCGAGGCGGACATTGCCGCTAATAACGTGAGCTTCAGAAGACTAATTAGCAAACATTTATTGATTACATTTTTTATTCGTGTCTGGGCACCGTTGTCTAAATGGCAAATTAGCTAGAGGCAGTGACATTTTCATCCACACCCATCTTTTGAAGAACTGGAGCATCGCACCTAATTCGAGATATTCAAGACGTGTGCGGCGAAGTTCGAATGCCGCGGCAAATCCCAACCCGACACACAGCCGCACACGCTTGCCAGGCAAAGCGTATATGTGACGCATGAGTAGCTGCCGCGGCTACAGGTTTGCTACTTTGTCGCGCTTGTCGTCACGGCGTTTCGGTCTGATACGACGACTGGGTCGCATTTTCTGTGCTCCAGCGGATAGCCTGAATTTACCTTTGAAATTCGATGATAAATATCTCAAATTAAATGTGACTTTCAAGGTAAAAACAAAAACAAAGGTGCGTTAAAATGTGAGTGCCTTCATATTTGCCAGTTAGGTCAGTAATAAATTTTTGTTAATTCATCTTTTGAACCTCACGTTATTAGCGGCAATGTATTTTCGCCTCGCCTCGGAACTCATCTGCAAAACAATGCCATTTCGCTGCTCTTATATAGCCTCTTTATAAAAAATCTGGGTTGTCTAAAAAAAAAAAAAACACCCTATATATGACTTCTCTTCGATGATGCTCGTATATGTGCTTCGCATGTTCATCATACGTTTGACAAACTCACCATTGTATCGCATGCCGTGATGCGATTTACGTCGTGCAACAAGAGCTGCTCTTTCAAGACAAAATATTAACTTTTGCTTCACTTGCCAGAATGTTCCTATATGGAATTACTCCTTTTGATTGTTCGTTTTCCCCATACTTTCCTGCACTTTCGCTTTTTTTTTTGCGATAGCAATTGATGGACACTCCAGGCGAATTTCCACCGCCGCCGTGATGTTCTGTGTATAAAGTGCGATAACATTGCGGCCACACGCCGTGTTATGTAGGTGCGAGCGAAAGCTTGCGAAGGTGAGCCGAGAAGGATGGTGTTTGGTAGATGCAAAAAACACGTACAATGTTCCCCGTACATTTTACTTCTTTTCATAAGCTATACCTAACATTTTTTAGCGAGAACCACGTCTCTATCGTACTGCTTCTTTGAAGCAGGCTTTAATTAAACTGCGTCGACCATAAACAAGCAGGAGCTGTTAATTAAAGCAACTTTCTTGATCAAGGATTATACCTCATCACAAGTTGTGCGACCTGTTCTGTCTTCTATCTTCATCACAGCATTCAGAACACTACAATTTGCTTTAAATAAAGGTGGCAATAAATTATTTTAAGTTATTCATTTCACCTTCTCAATAGACATAAGCTAATGATTCCACTGGCCCAGATAGCACGATTCCTCCACACGACTTGAATAGAGATCGAGATTTCATTTCAGTATTGTAGTACAGATGGCGACTTAAACTGATGGTTAGCGGCCGTTGTGCACCCAATACCAGGAATTAGGGACATTTCGTACAGTTTCCTTTTTTCGCCACCACGTGGCGTATCGACCTTAAAGAATTCGAAATTCCCGCTATGACGTATGCTATGACGCACAACTAAAGAAAGCGCAATAAAAAGAAACACACCCTGAAGCTGTGGCTTCACCTCGGTGCTTGCAAACGAGCGCGCTTGTGTATCAGCGTTATCTTGAAGACGGCCAGCTACTTGCTCTACTGACAATGAATCGACGGTTTTGCTAGACACTTCGCCAGAAAGCTCGTCCGCATTCTGGAGATATGTCTGATCGAGATAACGGCTCCCGCGAAGCTTCCGATGAATATATATTTTTTTCCTTGAGCAGACTTTTTATTTGTACACCACTGGGGCCACGGTCTTGCGTATACGTCAGGGTTCTGTTCTATGGGTTTCCTATAAAACTGGCGTGATCCATTGTTTAAGAGGAAGCTTTAGCTCGGGCCTATCTTCGATGCCGGATACTGAAATACATGTAAAATGCAGGAATGCTTTCATGAGAAAACCGCTAAACCGATTTGAATGAAATGTGTTGCATTTAAGAGGGAAAGTTAAATTGCAGAGACTGCAGCAAATAGAATTTTCGTTTAGATAGTGTAATGTTTTCAAAGAATTGCAGGATGTTCGTAAATTTCAAAAAAATAGAAGCATGAAGTTTACAAATCCGAAACTCAGCCATTAAAAACAAATATGGCATTTCTATAAACTGCACCCGTTGGAGCATCAAAAGCGAACAATTTTTTTTTGCTTTAACTTAAAACTTACGTGAATTTGTTATAATGTTTGGAAGGGTTTTGCAAATGCAACATTCACAACATAGTGGTATATTTCAGGATGGTGTATGATATATGATTGCTATCCGCTTTTGATGTATTATTAGGGGCAGTTTACAGAATTCCGATATTATTTTTAGCTGCTGAGCTACATAGCTCTATACGCCAAGTTTTCTTTTTCGAAATTTGGCAATTCTTTAAAATTTGACGTAAGAAAGGTAGACCAGCCTATAATAAAATAACCCTTTCGGCAATCACTACACTTCAACTTTTTTTTCTAAATTCAACATAACTCATCAAATTTGGTGCATTGGTTGCTCTGAGAAACTATTTCCGATTTCCCATGTATTTCGATAGGAGCCCCCAAGCTCAATGTTCCCCCTAAGTTCGAGCTTCAATAATATACTTGTTGGCAAGATACGTTTGTAAACGTGTGATCGTGGCCTAATGAGCTAGAGCACTGGCGTACTGAGCTAAACGGCAGAGGATATCTTTGCAAAGCGTCTTGGGAAGGAATAGGAGAAAAGAAAGGGAGCAGGCTGGTATGTTATTCAGAAGCGTGTCTGGTTGGCTAAAAATTACTAAATGCGTTGGTCGTCATACCACCTTCCGTTCCATCAGCATAATTTCTATTTCATTCCGCTAGTATTGTGATATTATTGTCAATCAATCGAGATTAGAACACCGGTGTCATGGCATTGTATTCCGTCGCAATTCTTTATCGCCGTCACTTCAGAATCCTCTCATCGTCGTTATGCCGTCGTCCTTATATGCCTTCGTCGTTCTATCGACATCATTCCTACCTCGTAATTCCATCGTCGTCACTGAATGCGCTGTCGGCCTGCGGTCCTTGTTCTACCATCGTGAGGTAACATTGGCGAGCGATGGTCATAACAAATCGGGTCAATCAGGGAGACAGTGTATGGCCGCATATAGCCGAATCACTTGAAAATGAGGAGAAACACTACGGATTCTAAACAAAGATGTCTTAGCTAACACGGTGTGTCGCTTCTTGTTCACTAGATTGTGTAAATGCTAATCGCATTAACTTCGATAATCATCTTAACATGGGTTCTGCAGGAATTCTTTTGTCTTCGCGACACTAACGAACTCTTGTCCACATTGTTCCCAGCCTATTAGCACCTCGAATTCCTAGAGGTGATCGTGCTCAGGCATGTGACGGACGACCCGAAGTTTGATGGAGGTAGCGGTATGATTTCGACAGCGGCGCCGCCTATAGACCAGGAGAAACACATTTGATGGGTGGGAATAGCGGCGAAAGGCACACTTAATGAGTTGCTAGACATCACAGATTTGAATCAACCTGACAAAGAGTTAGAAATAAATACCCATTGCAGTCGCGCTAAAGAAATTGAAAACTATTGGATTGGTGCGAGACTCGCTGCAAAAACATTCATTAGACTGTCTCAGGTATCCGAGCTATCCTTAACGGGAATCAATGAGATGAGTTTCGATAGAGCTCGTTACATTTTTCAAGAGCGGAAGACGTGCCTAGAGGCAGAGTTGACTGCAATATTTTGTTGCTGCACAAAAATATCTAGATTTTCGGCATGATCATTTTAACGGAAAAACAAAAATTAAATAAGTTTTCAAGAAGTACTTAGAGTACATTGATAAAATTGTAGCAAACAAATTCTGAAAAGTTAATTTGCAACTTTTTTGTGTCCTAAGGCACAGGGCAACTTACTACTGGTTTCCATTAATTTTCTTCGTTATATTTTCAAGCGAGTTGAATATTCTGCCGTAGGTTAATTCCCAATTAGCCCAACTAATTAAACTGAGACTTTCAAGTGTATATTGTTCTTGGACAAATGCTTTAAGACTACGCGGATGCTGCAAAAATTTCTCAACATTGGGGAGGGGAATATGAAAAACAAAATAGAAATGCAAAGCACTTTATTGCCTCGTAAATTTTTATTTTGAATGCTATTTCCACTCGTTAAGTGGCGCGACCCTCGTGTTCGCAGCCTTGTATATGTTTTTGTAGCACTAGGTGCGTTGTCTGCGAATTTACGTGAATAAGCAAGCAGATCATACTTTAATCTGGCGGAGAAAAAGCAAGGAAAGCCTACGTTGTAGATGCACTGTACTGAAACACAATTAGACAGAGTCTAAATTTGGATATATTTCTAAACAAGGGTGCCTAAATTGTCGATTGAAAAATTGACATCATTATAATGAAACCGAATAAAGCAATAAAGATGGCATGTTCCGCGTGAAAATATGATGAGCGTTAGCCTTGTGGGTCAACAATTTCTGTTAAATGAAAAAAAAAAGCTTCTAGGGGCCGTGTATTATCGTATTTCTGAAAACCAGTAACCAGCGTATCTAAATTTACATTCGCGCCAAAATTAGTGGCTCGAGTTATATCACTGTAGGTACATCCGAATGACTATATGAGATTAAAAAGTGAGATTAAATGGCGGGCGGCGGCGTGTATGGTAGTGTTCACCTATGCCTTCGCTATAGTATGTTGCCGCACACTTTAAAGCACGAGCATGGTGATCAACCGATGTGCTTTTTTACAACTTCATCCCTAAATGTAAGCCGGGGTTCTCCCACTCCCGGTGGTTGTTGCCAGCCTGATCCCTCCCTATTTTCCTAACTGTCCATTGCATGGTTTGTTTTCATACCAAATATTCACATAATAATCTGGGGGTGTTCGGCTAGTAATGAAATGTTTATTTCTCTCACAGTTAAATTATCAAGTAACCATAAAGAAGGGATGCAGGGCAAAAACTTGCTATGATGCAGCTTGAAGACCGCCCGGCGGCCGTTGATCACATGACAGTATCTTCACAATAATCGAGAACGCGAGCTAGCTTCGTAAAGGCAAAAGGGATAATGGGTGGAACAGAACCGGGCCGGCCAAAGAATGGTACTTTCGGGCTCGGGCCAGGCCCGGACCTGAAAAACCGGCCCGTGCAGTGCTCTACTTCAGATAATCTGATCAGCAGATTCCCATACTGTCACGTAGTAGTGACGCTGAAGTAAACAGTCGTAAAACTGTGTATGACGAAACTGATTCTTTATTGGGCGAACATGTGCCCACAAAAGCAAGCTACACTCAAAACACAACGAAAGCGGTGAACACAGTCGGTGATCGTCGAAATCTGATCAGCGGCGAAACGCGTCGGCTTTTATACATGAGTCATCGAAGGCCCCAGAATAACCCCTGGTACCCGCATCTCTTCCAGAAAGATCTAGATAATTCGCGTCTCTCATACAATCAGATTACATGATCGTCGGTGACAAAAGACAACGGATAGAAGCATCGATAACGTTCGAGAAACTTCCCATACATGCAGGCGCGTCCTGTGCCTAGCGATAACGTTTAACATTTTTAGCCGGTGAAAGGCGGTCACCGGTGAAAGATAAACATATATACGTGTCAATACCCTCCCCTTAAAAAGCATCGTCCCGATGATACAAACAAGAAAGCGAAAACAAAACCACGCGTACAGAGAGAGAGAGAAAAAAAAAGTCTCAGTTTCGCCCGAAAGGCGAAGCATCAATTGCGATAGCAAATTAGTACAGAGCTATTCGGAGTAGGGATAGTAGTTTTATCGGCTGCATAAACTTGGACACATCGGCTTACTAACTGAATTAACAAGCGTGGTGTCAGCGCGCACAAGCAAACATGAATAGATCACACTGAATGACCGCATACAACGACTGTCAAATCGTTGGCAGCAATCGCAGCCACCGCAGCGGGCAAGGTTCGTGGGGTCTATCGCTTCAAAGGAAACTGAGCGGCGGATGCACAGCGCATACAAAGGTCAGAGCCGTGTGGAGATAGGAGACCGTGCGGGCGACAGGCCACAGCCGGGCAAAGTACGAACGGAGTTGTTGGCAGAGTAGAAGCTGCGCCCCACCCCCCCTCCATCCCCGCGCTGCCTTACCGCTTTGTTGCTTTCGCGTGGGAGATAGAGTGGCAAGTTCCCCTTACGCCCGATTGCAAGATACGCCTTTGATGCGGGAGCACAGCGTCGCCCCGCCTCCCTCCCTCCCATACCCCCACGGCCTTTCGCGCGACGGTCGCGTTTGCTTTCGGCCGTGCGTTCGCTCTCCGTGATAGCGCGCGCGTCCCCCCCTCTCGCGCTTTCGCTCGCACATACGGCGCGCGGCGACGATTTTATCGCCCTTGGAATCTATACGGAACCTCACGGCGACGCCGACGGCAGAAATCCGGTTTAAGCGTCCATATAATTGCTATCGCAATAAAAACAACAACAACAAACAATAATAAAGTTACAAAGTACCGAAGTTCGTCAGCCGGCGTAAAAGGGCTAAGACGCACCACGTGGATGACTTCACGCGTAGAGTTTCTCACTATATTACCTAGAGGGAAAACTGGCGCTGCTGCGCTGTGGTATCCATGGGAATACCGGTATATTGTGACTTCGGATTGGCATCGTTCTTGGAGAGCCAGAACGCCTCGAAGACGCGCCTGGCTAGCACCGTTCCGTCTGTCACAATGATTCATTTCCCGCTAAAACAGCACGTAAAAAACTGGTTTAGCTTTATTATTACACAAAAACATGTTTTGTTTATTTATGAGGACATACTATACAATGCAGAATTCTATGAAACGTAATAAGTATCAGCTGGCCGCTAAAGTTATAGGGCAGACGATAAGATTCTCGCTCGCTTTGGAACAACTTGTCGTCTCTTCTTGCTTTTCTTCGCTTGATGCTGCATTGCAGGTGAGTAAACTTTATTAAGAGATGTAACATGGGTGAATGAAAGCCTTTTATGTAGATTTTATTTTAAGAATGCGTTATTTGTGTAGCCATATAGACACGTTTTAGAGGGAGCCTCGTACAACACCAGCCAACACAAGCCTCACAGACACATATCCCGTCATTCCCATGAGGGCACGGCGCCCTTTAAGAAAATCGCATAGACGGTGGCGCCAGTTTACCCTCTAGGTGTTATAGTGAGAAACTCTATGACTTCACGTCGTGCCCGGCGCCGCTGTGATTACGAAATGCCATCTGGCACGACCTCATAGTCCAGTGTGCCAATACGTCGGATGATCTTATGTGGTCCGGAATAGCGACGTAACAGTTTCTCGCTAAGTCCTCGTCGGCGTATCGGAGTCCAGACCTCAACACGGTCGCCGGGCTGGTGCTTGACGTCGCGTCGTCGAAGATTGTAGTGTCGGCTGTCGGTCCTCTGCTGGTTCTTGATGCGCAGGCGGGCGAGCTGTCGGCCTTCTTCGGCACGCTGCAAATAGCTGGCAACGTCGAGATTTTCTTCGTCGGTGACGTCCGGTAGCATGGCATCAAGCGTCGTTGCCGGGTTCCTTCCGTAGACCAGGTTGAACGGCGCCACATGCGTCGTTTCTTGCACGGCCGTGTTGTATGCGAAGGTCACGTGCGGAAGGATGGCATCCCACGTCTTGTGTTCGACGTCGACGTACATTGCCAGCATGTCGGCGATGGTCTTATTTAGGTGCTCGGTGAGGCCATTCGTCTGCGGGTGGTAGGCGGTGGTTCGGCGATGGCTTGTGTGGCTGTATCGCAGGATGGCTTGAGTTAGTTCTGCCGTAAAGGCTGTACCTCTGTCGTTGACGAGGACTTCTGCGGCGCCGTGACGCAGGAGGGTGTTCTCAACGAAAAATCGGGCTACCTCGGCGGCACTGCCTTTGGGCAAGGCTTTTGTTTCGGCGTAGCGCCTGAGGTAGTCAGTAGCTACGATGATCAATTTATTCCCGGACGTCGACGTCGGGAAAGGCCCCAGTATGACCATCCCGATCATCTGGAACAGTCGGCGAGGTGGCTCGATCGGCTGTAGAAGTCCGTCTGGCCTTGTCGGCGGTGTTTTGCGTCGCTGAGAGTCTCGGCATGTCCTTACGTAATGGGCGACGTCAGCAGAGAGGCGAAGCCAGTAGTATTTTTCTTGGATTCTCGCGAGCGTGCGGGAAAAACTGAGGTGTCCAGCCATTGGGTCGCTATGGAGAGCTCGCAGAACCTCTGGACGCAAGGCTGAGGGTACCACGAGGAGGTAGTTGGCTCGAACAGTCGAGAAGTTCGTCTTTAAGAGAATGTCGTTTTGCAAGAAAAACGACGCCAATCCTCGACTGAACACCTTGGGCACAATGACGGTCTTGCCTTCCAGGCAGTCTACAAGGCTCATTAGTTCCGGGTCACCTCGCTGTTGTTCGGTCCCAAGAAAGTGTCGTCATCCTGGTCGTCCTGTGGCGGCGGTTCAACGGGGGCGCGAGACAAGCAGTCGGCGTCAGAGTGCTTTCGCCCGGACTTGTAAACGACGGTGATGTCGAATGCTTGAAGTGTCAGACTCCATTGTGCGAGGCGACCTGAAGGATCCTTCCAGTTAGCTAGCCAACACAAGGCGTGGTGGTCGCTGACAACTTTGAAGGGCCTGCCATAGAGGTAGGGACGAAACTTTGATGTAGCCCAGATGATGGCGAGGCATTCCTTTTCGGTTGTGGAATAATTTGTTTCCGCCTTCGACAGCGACCGGCTAGCGTAACTTATAACCCTTTCTAGTCCGTCAGTCCTCTGCACAAGCACAGCGCTGAGTCCTACACTGATTGCGTCGGTGTGCACTTCGGTATCGGCTTTTTCGTCAAAATGTGCAAGTATTGGCGGCGATTGCAGGCGTCACTTCAGTTCTTCAAATGCTTCGACTTGCGGCGTCTCCCACTTGAACTCGACATCGGCCTTCGTGAGGTACGTCAGTGGCTCAGCGATCCGTGAAAAGTCCTTCACGAAGCGCCTGTAATAGGCGCGCAGTCCAAGAAATCTACGGACTGCCTTCTTGTCGGCGGGCGGAGGAAAGTCAGCGATGGCCGCAGTTTTCTGTGGGTCAGGGCAAACTCCAGACTTGTTGATGACGTGGCCCAAAAACAAGAGCTCCTCGTATGCGAAGCGGCACTTTTCTGGCTTTAACGTGAGTCCGGAGGTCTTGATAACTTGAAGAACTTTTGAAGGCGCCGGAGGTGTTCCTCGAAGCTTGAGGCAAACGACGTCGTCCAAATAGACCGAGGCAAGTCTGCCACTTCAAGCCTGCCAGTACATTATCCATGACGCGTTGGAAAGTCGCAGGTGCCCAGCAAAGACCAAACGACATGACTTTGAACTCGAACAGTCCGTCTGGTGTTATAAAGGCAGTCTTTTCCCGGTCACTTTCGTCGCTTCGACTTGCCAGTAGCCGGTGTTGAGGTTCATTGACAAAAAGTACTTTGCGTTGTAGAGTCGATCCAAGGCGTCGTCAATACGTGGAAGAGGGTATACGCCCTTCTTCGTGATTTTATTGAGGCGACGATAATCGACGCAGAAACGTAGCGTTCCATCCTTCTTCTTTACTAACACCACGGGGGACGCCCACGGACTCTTGGATGGCTGGATGATGTCGTCGCGTAGCATTTCGTCGACTTGTTGCCTTATGGCCTCGCGTTCGCGCGCCGAAACTCGGTAGGGGCTCTGACCGAGTGGGCGGACATATTCGTCGGTTATGATGCGGTGCTTGGCGACAGAGGTTTGTCGAACTTTTGACGACGACGAGAAGCAGTCCTTGTATTGCAGGAGCAGAGCTTTTAGCTATTCTTTCTTATGATTGGGAAGGTTCTGATTGACGTTGAAAGTTGGTTCAGGTACTACAGTCATCGTTGCAGGTGCACTAGAATCCGTGAAGGCGAAAGCACCGCTGGATTGTACTATTTCGTCGATGTAGGCGACCGTGGTGCCTTTGTTAATGTGCTTGTATTCGTGGCTGAATCTCGTAAGCATCACTCTTGCTTTGCCTTCACGTAGCTCACCTATGCCTCTAGCGACGCAAATTTCACGGTCGTGCAGTAAGTGATGATCGCCCTCGATGACACCCTCCATGTCTCTAGGCACTTCGGTACCGACGGAAATCATTACGCTGGAGCGAGGCGGAACGGTGACTTGTTCTTCTAGCACATTCAAGGCATGGTAACTGGTGTTTGTATCCGGTGGTGTCGCGTTGTGCGTTGAAAGCGTTATCGACTTGGACCTTAAGTCGATGACTGCACCGTGTTGGTTTAGAAAGTCCACGCCTAGGTTAACATCCCTGGAGCCGTGCTCCAGGATTACGAAGCTCGCCGGGTAAGTGCGGTTGTTTACCGTGACTCGCGCTGTGCAGATTCCAGCCGGCGTTCATTAGGTGGCCTCCCACTGTCC